>NW_010367917.1:273881-292463 GCF_000414095.1 Morus notabilis | reverse complement strand
GGAACATGAAAGAATACTTCACCCAGTACTTTTTTCAATATATGTGCACGTACGTAAGTTTGTGAAATTGACTATGAATTTAATGATCGAGGTTTGTGAAAATTGGTTCGGTAATATGGATTAATTTTCTTTTAAATAATTAGTGTAATTGAAGCAATTAAAGGAAACAGGCTCAAAAAGACCTCACAAAGTCGTTACAAGATGAACATATATAGTCATTACTTGATAGGATGAGCGGTCATTTATCTCTAATATTATTCTAACCCAAATTTATAGGTGTTAGAATTTTTAATGAGTTTTTATATTAAAAAATTAAGTTAATTTTTTTTAAAATAAAATTTAAGTTAATATAATGAGAGATTCTCTAGCCATTGAATCAGCAAATTTTTCTAATCATTAAATATGCGTACTTTTTAATTTTTACGTGAGTTTATATAAATTTAATAAATATAAAACTGGGCCTACTGGTCCCTAATGTAATTATAAATAAGTACGAGTACGACCGTTCATGCTCTTAAATAAAGATTTATGTGCAAGTCATAGTCAACTTCCTACAGAAAATTAACACTGTTAGAATTGGCTGTGGGTGTCATTGCCACATATTTTTAAAATCAAGAGGCTAATTGCGAAAATAAAAGGTTCAGGGGATATATTCCAAAAGAATGATGAGTTTAGGAGCAACAGTGCAAATAATACTTTCTTTCTTATGTGTGGAAGTGGTAAATTTTGTTGACACGTGGCATCAATAGGTTGAGGGTGCAAATACATATGGTGTAACAAGCAGCCCCTTAGCATATCTTCTTTAGACATACTGATAAAAGGAGTTTTAACACTTTTATATAGAGCGCCCGAAACAAAAACTATTCTCCACGGTCACGGTCTCTCTCTCTCCTCTCTCTCTCTCTCTCTCTCTCCTAAACCCCCCGTCTATCCTCTCTGTGTGGATTTGGGAGTGGCAAAAGTAAGATGATGAAACTCTCTCGTCTGCTGTTAAACTCCTCAAGGTATGTGTTTCCACACTACTCTCTCTTCTTAATATTTTACTCCATCTTTTCATTCAATTTTTGTTCCTTCCATCGCCTTCTTTCGTTTCCTTTCCTTTCCCTCTACTCCACTCCCCACAAAAACAAAAATGTCACCTTTTGGGCTTTTCCAGGGTTTTCGAGAAAGACCACAAGATGAACGACTTTTGTAAACTACTTAATATTCTTACTTTCGATTTTTTTTTATTAAAATTTTTAAGCTGTAGACTCTTGTTCTGCTTTACCCATGTGTGTTGTGATGGAGGTCTATTCAAATTCTGGGTGGGTTTAAGTTAATTTTACTCTACTCCATGCTTCTTCAACTTTTGTCCCGTATCATTGATCAAGTTTGAACCTTTTTGAGTTTTATCTGTTTTAGTTCTGCCTCCTCACCGATTAAATTAACCTACAGTACTACCCCAAACAAAGAAATGTGTCTATTTATTGAGTTTGATAGAGGAAGTCACGGGAAACCATGACAAAATAAAAAAGAAGACATTGTATTTCTTTAAGGGTAAAATCTAATGGAGTTATATATCAGCACAAAAGTACCAATAATGTGTAAATATTGGTGCTGTATAGGGACATTATACAGTATCATTTTCTCAATCTTCATTTGCTAGTCTCATTCTCTGTTCACGGTTTTCAAACTTTATTCACTCTCTGGATATTTATTCAACCATTTTGATGCTTGCTTTCCGTGTCTGTGTGTGTGTGTATGTATTTTTTTCATGCTTATGTTCACGCTCATACAATTGGCTCAACTTTTCTGTCAACATTTCTATGAGACGACGGAGCAAAAAGATATTAAAAGAAAAAAGTTCTCCACATGACGTGATTGGAATAGATCTATTCTTGAATAGGGTCATCAAATTGATTTTCTGGTGCATGTGATTAGTTGGAATTTTCTGTTTTATACTGAAACTACTACTAGGCGTCCTTCACTTCATAATAAGTCCACCATTCTTAATCTGGAACTGAAAGGAATCAGGAATATTCACATAAAACTGCCATAAAGCTTCCGTCTTCGTTCGTTTTCATTTCAGAAACCGCGTCAATGTTGGTTTTACTACACTTTATTTCCTAATGGATGGTTTCCCTTTTTTTTTTTTTTTTTTTTTTTTTTGTCTTTTGGAATGGGTGAATGAAGGAACCAGTCATCTAAAAACCTGTTATATGGGAAAGATGTCAATCTAAGTGATGGGTTGCCATTACATTCTTTTACTTCTCGTGCTGGAATTTCAACTGCTGGACCTGGACAGACCCTTGGCGTTAAAGGTGAGTCTGTATTTCACTATAGTTTTCACGTTTTAGCTATTCCATTTCTTGCCCAGATTGATGATAAAGTGCGTTCTATTATCTGTCGTTTTTGTGTATGAGCTTGCAGGAAGTATTGCAGCTCCTTATACTGTTTACAAGGGCAAAGCTGCACTGTCTGTGACTCCAGTTCTCCCAACGTTCACTAAATTGGATGTGTGTTTTTTACACTCTTGTCATTCCCTCCCCTCTCTCTATGAACTTGATTATTATCATTGTGTTTTTTCCCTACGTAGTCCGGGTTGCGTGTAGTTGATCGCCATGGTGTCATGATGTTGAAGTTCATTCCTGCCATCGGCGAGCGCAAGTATGACTGGGAAAAAAAGCAGGTAACCTCTTTAGTTCTTTCTTAATTCTTCTTATGTTTTTATGCTCATCCAAATGAGTTGACAGTGTGTAGATTATATTTATTGCTGTTTAATTTGCTCGAAGAATGCATATAATTAAAAATCGTACTTGGGGAATTTTTTCAGCTAGAGCTCTGAGCTCTGTCTTTCTCTCTCTGAGCTCCTGTGTGGCAGCTTTTTATTGATGTACTATTTGGGCATTCATTTTGTAGCTTTTTGCTTTGAACGCCACGGAGGTTGGATCCTTGATAAGCATGGGTTCCAACGATTCTTGTGAATTCTTCCACGATCCTTCAATGTTGTCGAGGTTAAATTCCACCATTCTCTTTCAGATGAAAATATTCTTCCACTAGATTTAAAGCTCGGATGGTAAATTAAATTTGCTTTGTCTAGGATAGGAATTAGAGTTCACATTTACGAGGTAAGCGAATTGAGATAGCATTTCCTGTTCATTTCACCAATTCGAATTTAGAATTCGAGTTTTGCTACAGTAAAAAACTCTCAGATCAGTCACATATAACTTTTTTGTTACAGTAAAAGGCTCTCACATAAAGTCACATCTCAACTCAAATTAAAAATTCGAATCAGCGAACTAAAACGGGCCCTTAATATTCAAAATTCAAACATACAAGCATGTTAATTTGAACTGAATGTTGATAGTTTTGGAACAAAAAAGTAACTTGTCTGTGGTATTGATGAAGGAAGTTGTAATAGTGCAGTAATGCTGGTCAAGTGAGGAAGAGCTTGTCAATTAAGCCTCATGCAACCGGTGGTGGTTACATGATTTCTTTGAGTAAGAAAAGTGCTCTCTCGTTGTGTTTGTACTCGGATTTTCTTTTTTTGAAAAAAGAAGTTTTTGATTGAGCATATTATGAAATATATATTGTTTTTTGGGTGGCAGCGGTTGTGAACAACATTCTGAAAACAAGAGACAACTTTGCTGTTCCTTTCACAACAGCAGAATTTGCGGTGGTGAAGACAGTTTGCAGTGTAAGAATGCCAAATTATAACGTATTGTTTCTTTTTTTTTCCCAGAGTTAGAACACTTGTGATGATCACCACACATGTAGTAGCAGTAGTAGTAGAATAAAAACGACGCGCAGCAGTGAATAGCATTTTTCGACGAATTTCAGCACTGGAAATGTTGAAGGCTTAGTTTAGTTATGTTTGATTTTTGATGGTGCAGTATGCTCTGCCCCACATATTGGGATGGGATCGGTTAACGAATAAACTGCCAAGAGATTTGCCGGAAGCGCATGCATCGAGTTCCAAGGTTGATCGCCGAGATTTAGATACAGAGTGGGATAGATGATTCTCGTTGCTCTTCTACTCATGTACTCCTCAAGGCTCAAATTGTTTTGTGTTTGTTTTTTGGGGACAAAAGATTTTGTTGTTTTGTGGGCA
The DNA here is from genome assembly GCF_000414095.1 of Morus notabilis. Classification (NCBI taxonomy): domain Eukaryota; kingdom Viridiplantae; phylum Streptophyta; class Magnoliopsida; order Rosales; family Moraceae; genus Morus; species Morus notabilis. Next base: position 288,373 of record NW_010367917.1, on the reverse strand, counting down.
ACGCATTAGGAAACTGATTTAATAGGACATTTATGCTATGCCCGATTAAATGATGCTTATTGACTGTCAAAGTTGAACAATCTCAATCTCATCAAGTTTCTGAAACTCCGTTTTCTATTTTAAAGTCAACCAACCTAAATTTGTCGACTTTTAAGAAATCAATATCATTCATGACTCATGATGCTGTAGTGTGCTAGTCACGGCGACTTTTTATCTTTTTTTTCCCCTGTTCAATAGAGAACGAGGCTAATTTGTACCAAGATTTATTATTATTATTATTATTATTATTATTATTATTACACACCATCATTACACCATCATTACTTATCTAATTACTCCAGATATGGGGGATATATTGTAAAACTCAATTTATTTGGGGTCAATTTGTAATTTTTTAAAGACTTAAGAGTAAAAATTTTAGAAATCTAGGTCAGAATTCAAATTTAAGAGAAATGCGAGGGTCAAAAATAAAAATTTTGACAGTCAGCATGCCTAACTTGTTATTTAGTGCCACTTGGGCGTATCCATCATTCTCACCAATCAGAAACCGTCATTTTCCCTCTCTCTTCATTTTCTCTCTCTTTCTCCACGCACAGCCGACCCACCTCTGGCAAGATTCCAGCGTTCGTTTTCCACACCTCCCAGCTCGTTGGAAAAATCTTATCGAGCTGAGTCTGGATTGGTGTCTTCTAGCCGCCAACTCCGCCGGACGACGCCACACTCGCCGGCTAAAGTTCTGAAAAACACTCAAACTTTCGATCGTGATATCTTCGTCGTCCGGTGTCCGATCGAGGTGATTCCGGTCCCAATAGACTCAGAGCGAAGAGACAAAGAAAACTGTACCAGCAGCACGGCTTGATTCTGACCGGAGCGCCGCCACCTGTGGTGGTCAGATTTAGTGCCACTTGGGCGTATCCATCATCCTCACCAATCAGAAACTGTCATTTTTCCTCTCTCTTCATTTTCTCTCTCTTTCTCCACGCACAGCCGACCCACCTCTGGCAAGATTTCGGCGTCCGTTTTCCACACCTCCCAGCTCGTTGGAAAGATCTCGTCGAGCTGAGTCCGGATTGGTGTCTTCCAGCCGCCAACTCCGCCAGACGACGCCACACTCGCCGGCCAAAGTTCCGAAAAACACCCAAACCTCCAATCATGATATCTTCGCCGTCCGGTGTCCGATCGAGGTGATTCCGGTCCCAATAGACTCAGAGCGAAGAGACAAAGAAAACTATACCAGTAGCACGGCTTGATTCTGACCGGAACGCCGCCACCTGTGGTGGTCAAATTTCTCGTTGCCGTTGCTCTCGGATCTCCCTCCTCCGGCCGCCGTGAATGACACCGCCCAGCCCATTAGCTTCAGAGGGAGCCGGCGAGTCGTTCTGGACCACCAACCGTAGTCATCGCCGCCACATTGCCAGAAAATGAGCCGCCGCCGCCGTTGGATCCTCGTGATCTTGGTGTCAAAATGTTCATAATCTCACGGGTAATGAAAGCCCTCAATCAATTTTGAAGATCCGTGGTTGAAAAATAAAGATTTAAAGCTCGAAATTCGGCCGGAATTGAAGATCCCGATCCGAGTGGTTAGAGGCCGAATTTGGTAAAATTGACATCACCATTGGATTCAGAACCATCAATTTTTTTTGGGGGGGGGGGGACCCGATCCCGCCGCGGGATTCTTCTTCGGGAAGCTCCGCCGCCACCGGTGGCCGGATTCTGGCGAAGCTTCGTTTCTCAGCTTCCTGACTTCGGATTGGCGATCTGAGACCATATCCCGACTTGTTTCGACGTGCTGAACGCAATGGCAGTGTCCGTTTAAACCAATTCCACTTCGTTTTAGAAGTCATACGGTACTGATTTGCACGCGGATCGAGGCAAAGCCGACCGGTGGGACAAAGACTCGTTCGTGGTTTAAAAAATTCGAGAGTTATTCCTAGCCGCCCACAGTCCCTCCGGGATCCATTTTGAGGTAGGGGTCCTATTACTTAACTTTTGTGGAATTTAATTTAATTTAATTAATTTTGTTAAATTTGATAAGAATGAAATTGTATATTAAACTTCTTTATTATTGTTATACGATATGACTTGAACAAAGCCATTAGGGGGCCCGTCCTGTAGTGTACAGCGTGGCCAAGAGATTTGACATAATTTTGGAACCTGACACAAAAGCATGGTTAGGAGAATGTAAACCGAACACGATAGTGAGATAGTGTGCTAACAGTAGGTGTGGCCGTTCACCACCCCTGGGTGTGAACCCGAAAAGGTAAAAGAGTAGAGAGGTGATGACGCTCTCCGGGGTTGAGAATCCCTAAGGTTACTATACAGTGGTTGCGTCTTGGTGAGGGCCCGGAACGACAGTTCGCCCTTGCCCATGGTTCGAGAACTGATCTGGTAGGGACACCGAGATAGAGCTCCTTGCTATCAGTGCCTCCGAATCACCGCGCCCTTCGAGAGTTTTTTGTCACGAGCGTACATATTGGGTTATCTAACTCACTATACATAAAACATAAAAGCTACTAACCATGTAGGTTTAATCCGGAAAAACAAATAAAACTAAAAGTGAGTAATAGTTCTCCTACTGAGCATTTCATGCTCACCCCTTTTCTCTTCCCATTCCCCAGGCGGTGCACAGTGTAATCTTTCAGACGAGGAGTAGACGTCTCACAGTGCGCAACGTGTTGGAGACCTATCCCTTCTTTCAACCTTCTTCTTCAGTTATGTAAGATTCTAACTGTGTTGTTTTCGACAGAGATGTGTCTGATGATGATTGTATCATTTAAGTATTTTATATGGTGCTATACTGTGAATTTCTGGTTTTATTTTGTTTTGTCGATTTGTGATTTTTAATTATGAGTTTTTCGTTAAAAGTCTCATGGGCACTTGTCGTTTATATTTTGAGAATTATATTTTATTTTTATTTTTGTTTGTCCCTCATATTTCTAATCTTATTGCATAACACCACCTAAGGGTGTTACATACATACCCATATACTGTTAAACCTCGTACAAAGGAATCTATTTGTTAATGTGGTGATGATATTGAGAAATAAGCATTCATGTATTTAGAATTTAATAAACGTTTGTACCTCAAATGTTACCTTATTCTCAATTAATGGTCAATTTTGACTATGGAAAAATCCTAAACACCTTTAAAGGGGAAAAAATTAAGAATAAGAAGAAAAAACACGAAAAAGTTCAATATTAAAAAACTATGAAGAATATTTAGGGTTTTTTAACACAGTCAATAAAAATTTAACCCCGAAAAAAAAATGTATCGTTTTTGCATGAAATTGAAAATAAGAAGAAGAAAAAAAGTGATAAATTGAAATAAGGGATGGATTCGTGAAATCTCAATCGATTGAGTATTTAATTAAGCTCTCACACTCACTCAGGAGCCCTTCTTCTGGCTGCTCTCAAATCTCAATCTCCGGCCTCCCTGCCCCTGGTCGGTTATTTTTGGTGTTTTCTTTTTAAAAACGGACGGACCAAAGTGCAGAGTGCAGAGAGTGCAGGTGGTGAGGATGGAGATCGTCCACATCCCAGAGAAGCTCCCGTTCCCTCCCCACCAACAACCCACCGGTCTACTCTTACTTCCTTTATTTCTTTACATACACTAGTTAATTGTTATATCATATTTCATGCTTTCTTGTTCTTCATCATCATCACATTTTTATGTATATTTATATGTGTAAACAGTTGATGTATTCGCTGCACAGCTTGAGCCTAAGCTTGCCAATACTCTTGTAAGGTTCAATTCTCATCATCCCCTTCCTTTCTTTGCTTCTCTTTCTCTCTTTTGTTTCTCTTTCTATGAATTTCATCCTTTTCATTTTTGGTTTAGGCGTTTAAACCAAATTGCACCCCTTGAAACTCTTCGCCATGTCAAGCGAATCCGCAAGAAACTTCTACAAGCTCAAGATGGTGCCTTTTTTTTTTTTTTTTTTTTTTTTTTTCCTTTCTTCCCCATTTGCTCTTATTTTAAGATAGATAAAGAGATAAAAATTTGTATTTCAGTTTTGGATATTGATAGAATCTCATATAGTATGTATTTATATATATTTATTCTGTGTACTGATTTCAATTTGATCATATTGGGTTATTTCTGCCTGACCTGACTTTACAGGCAAAACAGAGCTATCAGTGATCTTATGCGTAGCTGAAAATAACAATGAGTTGTGCAACATCCCAAACGATGTACAGGACCTAATCACTTCCTACCAGTTGAGCCCTTTTCGAACGAAAGTGGGTCTTCCTTTTTTTCATTCTATCTTATCTTGACGCGCACTATACCAACTCAGTAACCAATTTCAACTATCTTATACGATACATATGACAAGTCTCTTGCTTTCTTTTTTTTTTTTTTTCTTTTTTTGATTGATTATCTTAGATTTTATGTTACAACTATAAAAATGTTTTTCCAGAAAAATAAAGTAGATCGTGCCATTCAATTTTTCTTTTTAAGACAACCATATAAAAGTTTTATCTTGTAGAATCTAAATCATGAAAGCCTAAAACTCGTATTCTGTCTTATCCTACTAAAGAGTTAACATTTCACCATGTAACATGTACTTGTTCGTTTTAAGTTTTGTTTAGGTATGCAAATATGCTGCCACATCAAAAGAAGAGTGGGAAGAGCAATGTAAACTATGGCCAACATCATATCATCCTCCAACTTAGTAAGATATGCTATCATGTAGAAATTTCTTGTTTGTTTCTATGTTTTTGTCTTCTTTTGTGTATACTACTGCTTTTTTACTCATTAATTTACCAACGATGTGTCATTTGGTTTATAATTTTTGCTTCTCCGTGTTTTCTGATTCACCCTCCAACAGTAATATTGACGGTATCACGGGATTCAGTGAAGAGGACTCTCAATCAATTTTCAGTTTCATGAACGCTGCTATTCAGCTGGCAAAATCTAGTGGTCGCTCGGTAACTGTTTAACTTATTGAGTTATTTTCTCTCCCTGAGCTAACTTATTGTCTGTCAATATCTTGTACTATTGATAATAACTTCAAAACTGCGTTTTTCTCTATGGGGGGCTGCATTTAATTCTCTGAAACTCTTATATCATTTAAGGGTACACGGCTCGTCGTATTTATGGTACACCACGTGTGCTAGTGTTTGTGCTTTTGTCATAAGGTTTTCTTTGCTTCATCTCTAGGTTGTCAATGCTGCACTTATAGTGGATCCTTCAGTTAAACGGGTAATTTCTAGTGCATGCGATCAAACTTGCTCTTGGGATACTCCAGAAGACAAGAATGTCCTCAAAACCTGCTGCTTCAAACAGCCAAAAGCCTTCAATTCAAATACTGATTGCGAGGGAACGGTGAGCTGTAAAACTCTGCATTCCAACGGTTTTCCAGTTGAGGAAAAGCAGCTATATGCCCATGTTTCTTGTTTATTTCCGTGGGGATGGGCTGAGCAGCAAGCACATATGGGTTCTTGTCGTTGGCACCCTTTACGACACGCTGCTATTGTTGCCATCGAGTCTTCTGCTGCCAGGGACCGGCACCTTTTTCCCAATTTGTGTGACATCCAAGACAAACCAGTTGATACGGATAATGTGCAATCTACTTCCATGGGCTCTCTAGCAAAAAGACAAAAGACAGATTTTGAAAAGGTATACTTAATTCTTTCTGCTTCAAATGAGACCTCTTTCTTTGGAGAGTTTATAATAAAACCTACACAGAGATGGTCTTTTCGCTCCACCACTTTCAGTAGTTTCTCTTTTGAATTCTTTTTGCATGAGTATGAAGGAGTAGAGGATGAGCGTTCAGATTGCCTTTGAATCTCACATTTTGCTTCCATTCACATTGGAAGATTGTTTCAACTTCTACTGAGGCTTTCTGGTTGCAATATGATTCCCAGTTTCATGTAAAGCCCTTGTAAACGTACTGCAACATGTGTCATCCTTTCTCGTACTGTTTTGGTTTTGTCCTCGGTGTCTGTGGCTTGAGCCATAGTTTGAAGCATGTGAAGCATCTAACTAACACTCGATAACTGCATGAGCAATGATGTTTTCTTTGAACAAATTGTTTGAACTGTGTTTTGGTTACTTATAGGAAATTAGGAATTGAATTAACATGTTGGATTTTTGTTGTGCCATACAGGTTAAGGGTGATGACATCCTGGACTCTTGCGGGGAAGATTCACAATCTCTATCAGCTAGGCCTTATCTATGTACTGGTTATGACATCTACCTTGTTTGGGAGCCATGTACCATGTAAGCCTTTTGTTTTTTTTTTTGTTGTGCTTGCTTCTGAATAATAGAGGCTTTCGTTGTGGCTTTCTTTTATGGGCCTTATTTTATTTGCTCTTTGGAGGATTTTTTGGTAGGGTACAAGAAAAATAACCCTCAAATTGCATAAAATCCATATCATAATGAAAAAGTAGGCATACTTGATGAAAGTTGATGAAATTTTGAGAGTCAAAAGTCTGGTTTGGTATTGTTGATCGCTTCTACATTTAGTCTTCTACGACATTCAGTTTTCTTATGCTTTGGCGTTTGCGTTTTTGTTAGGTGTGCAATGGCCCTCGTTCATCAGAGAATCCGGCGTATGTTCTTTGCTTTTCCAAACTCGAATGCTGGGGCACTAGGAAGTGTTTATAGACTACAAGGGGAAAGAAGCTTGAATCATCACTATGCTGTGTTCAGGGTTATGGTGCCTGAGCAAGTTCTCGATACAGCCGTAACTTGCTGACTGCAACTGCTTACAGCTCTCCTAGTAAACGAGACCCAGAAAAATTTTGTATGAGATGTCTCTGGTTATATTCTTTAGGAAATTCTTTTTGTTTTTGGTCCCAATGATTCGGAATTGAGAAAGCTGAAAAAGGACATATAGCCTCAGCGAGAACTGAGCTCTTCGAACTATGACTGCAAATTGACATCAGAGGCAGCCCATACCTAGGCTGTGACGCTTCTGTCTGAACTTCATTTACAACAAGGGGAAGACAATTTATGGAGAATGGGGCAAACTTTTTTAGTTTAGCATATATAGAAACTAGATGGTAATAGATCCCGGATTTCTTATTTCCCCTTCATTTTTGGATTGTATTATATTGATTCTCGATTATTATGTATCATTTTCATTTATTTATAGATGTCAGTTTTGAGACAAATTTCTTATGTTATTGATTTATTCTACAAGATGAATCGCTAATTAAGCAGTTTGTTTAAACGATGTATTGAGCTCAGAAAACTTTGAAATTGACCAACTTCCCAGTAAAAAAGAACATTGGATTACTTGAAAGTTTGGCTGTCTTTTATCTGAAAACTTAAATCAAGTCCTCGACCAAAAAACAAACTTTGTAGTAATAATAGTAGTAATAATAATAATAATAAAAGAGGTCTACTTCTAAGTGGATTATAATGGATGAAAGTTGGACATTCTTAATTGAGTGCTTTAAGTCCGTACCACCGTTGTCAAATTAAAGATGAAGATAAAAATGAGATGCGGGCAAAGGAAAAGGCCCATGTGATTAGCTGTATAGCAGTACAGTAGGAGCAGCATGTTACAAAATGCAAAGTGACCATTTGAATGACTTGTGGAAGGAACAAACAAACAAACAAAAAGTCTCGGTAACTGCAGAAGGGCGTGGAAACAAACACTCACAATAATGATTCTGATAATCTCATAAAATTCCACGTACAGAAAACCTATGAAAACTGTACAGTCAAGTCTCTAAATCTGATGTTGCCGAATGCATATTATATCTCCAAGCGCATCCCCACCAAGCAGATACAAATTCCCAATCATTCACAAACTTCACTGTTGCTTCTTCTATTCACTGTATTTGCAAAACAACCAACCCCTTTTAACCAATACAACAATTATCAGCCGTTCACCGCCATGATTACAGGAATTTCCGGGCAATTTTGGAATCTTGATTAGTTTTTGAATCATTCAACCATAGGAAGACTGTAAAGTCCCTCAACGGATGCACTTGATACCGCGACAGATGAATAACCAAATCGTAAATAGTACTAGACAGACGGCAGCATCAATAGCAAGCACAATACGTACTTGACGCCGCCACTTCTTCCGAATGGTTTGAGAAGTGGATCTGATCCTCATCGACCCCAAATCCTTTTGCAGGGAGATTGAAGAACCTGCTCCAGCTTGGTTAGAAGAATCTAAAGTTGCTGAAATCGAATCAATATTAACTCCTCTATCGGTCGATTTTCTGTGCTCCTCCAATTCGATGTCTCTCATTCCAATAACATGATCCTTTGCCTTCTTCTTCTCTTGCTTGGAAGACTTGCCCAATAAAGGAGCTTTCGTAGAACTGGAGACTTCAATTTGCCCATTTGCAATACTACTCGGTGATGGAGACAGACTGGCGTGAAGTGACGGGGTCGCACCTGTCCAAGCACTACTACCCGCCTGAGAAACATTCTGTAAAGAGGCGATCAAGCGGCGGATAACAGGAATTAAATGCTCTTGCACAGAGATAGAGTTCATATTGGACAAACTTCCCCTTGACCCCTTTCTAGCAACCTTCTTGTATTCGTCTCTAAAATCCTCCAGAAACTGAAGAACCCCTGTATTTCTGACATTGTCATCCACAATAATGAAATAAACATAGCCATCTTCAATGAGAAACCCAAAGGTCCTCTTCCCCATTGTCTCAAAATACCACTTATGAAAAGGAGGAGTGCTCTCCAAGCACAATGAAACTAAACTATCCACCTCATGATCTTCTCCTCCTCCGCCGCTATAAGCGTAGAGAATCCTGTTTCCCTTTGCTACACAGCAATAGTAAACCATATTTCGAACCGAATCCATTTCTAAATCGATCAAATTCACCACTTTCAAGTCTCAACAATCACAATTCCGCGAAGTAAAAAACGCATGAAACAGAGTTGAATCTCGGGTGGGGCTATCGAATTAAAGCTGTGGGATAATTTAAGCAATGAAGATTCTGCAGAGCATAAAGCTAAGAAGATCTCCAAGTCCAAACGGAAAGGAATATACTGGCGGGCGTGAGCTACAAAGTCAGAAAGCGTCTAAAACGTACCAATACACTTGTTCAGCTAACTACTCCCTCATGCCAATCTCGTTTCTATTCTGTAAACACAAAGAAAATCCATCAAAATTAATTTGAACAATCCGTTTTAGGGTTTTCAAGATTGCCTCTTGAAAAATAAATAAATAAATTTATTTCAAACAATTGGCACAAAAATGCTGGGTGAAGCATGGGAAAGTAAGAACAAAACGAATTTAGAATCCAGACAAATTGCGATAAAGCCGATAATAAGAAGAAGATTGCTGAAATGAAAAATCCGAAACAAATAAAAGGTGAAAACTTTTCAAGCCGACGAGGATACAACAATCACTCCCTGCTAAGTGCTAAGAGGGTGAAGAAAGGAGATAGTCTAAACCTCTAATTCAAAACCATATATTTTCTGATCAAATAATTAAAAAAAAAATCCCAGAATTTATGGGTAGCCAAACAGAATGATAAGTATTAATATAGCATACCTGGAGAAGCTGTCGCAAACAGAGACATCTTCAGAGGCTGTGTGTGTGTGTGCGTGTGTGTGTGTGTGTATATATATATATATATATATATAGAGAGAGAGAGAGAGAGAGAGAGAGCGCTTCCAAAGGAAAGGAAGTGATGATTAGAAAGGAGAGGGGGTGATGGGAGTTGAGGGAGAGAGAAGTAATAATGGGAAAAGTGTTTGGAAATTTTCTTTCGTATCTTTTTCACTTGTAGTGTTAGAATTTTAGACAGACTACTTTTGACTGCTCAAAAATATTTCGTTCACTTTACTGATTTGAGTTTATAATTTGAGTTAAGATGTGATTTTATGTGAGAATTTTTTAGTGTAGTAAAAAAGTTAGATGTGACTGTTTCTGAGAGCTTTTTACTGTAGCAAAACTCAAATCGGCGAAATGAACGGGGCCTAAATTTTTGCTTGATTTCTGATCTAATTTGTTTGAAATTTTTGGGCCGCCCGTTCGAGCCTAAGAAAGCCGTGAATGGGCCGTGAGTTTGTATTTGGCTACCTAAGCTCGATCGGGCAGCCCGAACCAATCTGAAATGCCTATATTTTTTAATATTTTTTAATTTTTATAATTATTAAGTTATTTTGTGTTAAAATTATATAAAAACTAAAATCAACATTCAACACAATTTAATAAATTAATTTTGTATATTAATTTTTAAATTCGTAATTCATGATTGTCTCGTTAAAAACCTTACCAAGAAAAATTCAATTGGGATAAAAACTTGGTAAGGAAAAAAAAGTGCAATCATTTTGTGACGAATTATAAATTTTATAAACTTACAAAGTTATACAATTACAATATCAAACATAAATACATATTTACAAATTACAAATTTACAATTTAATTTGAAGCTGAAGGATCGTCTTCAAAATTAAATGTTAATCTATTAAATTCATCAGTCAATTCTTGACTTTCTGACGAAATTGTATCTTGTAGACGTTGATCGGCACGATCCTAATCCTTAATGCAGACCAAGGCTTCAACAATGTCCCTTTGTTATGTGTTTCAGCGCTCCTCAAGTATTCATCATGTCATACTTAAGGTTTGTTCAGATGAAACAGTGGAGACTGGAATCGAAAATATATCCATTGGCAATCAAGTTAGGATTGACCAAGTTAATGCTCGTGCCCTCCACTATTGAACTAAGTCAAACGATTCTCTAGTATCGTCGGCTACTAAGCTCTCACTGAGATACGCCATAAGCTCGTTGAAGCTACCGCCACCGCTGCCACCTGTTGATGAAGATCCAATCACAGCTTCTGTTTGAATTGTCTTCTTATTCTTCTTCTTCAACCATAAAACATTCAAAAATGAATGCGGATTTTCATCTTGTTGTTGTAGTTCCTATACTCCAGAGTTTGTGCTTCTAAACCTATTTTCATATTTACTATAGATCGAAAATATTTTTTCCTTTATTGTTAGAAATTGGTTCGAACAATTGATACCTAAAAATTCATCTAAGTTTTCTAAACCGTCTAATTTTAATCTATGATCAAAAATAGTACCTAATCCATACAACAAATACAACTTAGACCAATATTTTTTAAAGTTTTTTTCTATAGAATGAATAGGAACTTCTAAGATTGGGTCCGCCCTATATTTACTAAATAAAATATTAATTCTTAAAAGTTTACCTAAAGCTAAAAGTGATGTTGTATAATATGTTTCACTAAACTTTAAAGTAACTTCATGAAAACTACCTAAAAATTGATAAGAAAAACTTCGGTAAGTTACCAATCATATGCGTCTAAATGCCATACTCCTAATTTTGCACACATATAGTTTGTTATAGCATCCTTATAGGAGATGCATTGTTGAATCATTATATAAGTTGAGTTTCATCTTACAGGTATATCTAACGTTAATGCTCTAGGAGGTATATTTAATGCTTGTAAGAACCTAAACCAATCTTCTTGTCTTTGGTTACTACCTTGAATCCATGCAAGACTATCTCTAATTCTTTTAATGTAAGTACCCATTTCTTTTAAACCAGATTTAACTACTAAATTTATTACGTGGCATGCACAACGTTAGTGGAAAATAGTACTGTCACCGAATAAACTTAAATTATTTTTAAGGAACTCAATTGCTTTTGTATTGACACTAGCATTATCTAATGTTATAGCCATTACTTTATCTCTTAATCTAAATTTATCAATTACATTTAAAATTGTATTATATATTAAATTCGCGCCATGTGATACTATCTCAATTCCTTTGATATATAATCAAGATGTCAGTTCCTATCTAAATTTCTTAGCTTTATTTTTTTATTTACTTTAATTTTAATTTTCTTATATTCCTTTTTTTCAGTAAAAAATCAGTAAAGTAAACGTAAATAAAAAAAAATAAGATAAGAAAACAAGAGAACTGTGAATTTTTTAACAATGCATTTTTATGTATCATAAATCTTTACTGAATGTGACATTGGATCTATAATTTTTTTTTTAATAAGAAATTTTCGATCTAGTAAACTTATATGTAAATGACTCATATATTTAAATACCAGATGAATCAATGATTCAGATTCAATAGAATTTTTATAATTAATCTACTTCCGGATCAACTCATGGGAGAGAACCAAGATACTTTAATTTCTTATATTTTCGCAAACATGATCATACATTATATATAATACACACTAAGTCGAATTTATGAATATTCTAATTTGTATGGTTAATACTACTTATCATTCATACTACTTATTCAACAAATTCGATTGATTGATACGAGTTGATTTTCTATTACGATAATTGACGAAACAATAATCCTAAAACACATTTAAAACTTAATATTCTCTTATCTAAATCAAATCTTTTAAAGTAATGTCTGATTACAGCTAAATAATCTTTATTGACAATGGCGGACCAAATATATACCGTTAACGCAATGCACCCGCTAGTCTAGTGTAAAAGGTTTATAATGCTTCTTTTTCTTTTTTAAATAATTTTAATGAATCTTTCCTAAGAGTAGTTTTTGAAGTGAATTGTACATTATGATTATGTACAATTTTAATATATTGTTGCTAATTAGGATGCTATACAAAACTAAGTGGTTGATCTAATGCAGCTATCATTCGCGCAACTTCTATACGATCTACTTGCGGATCATATTTTCAAGTGGTTAGACCACCGGTTGCGCGATCAAAAGATAATTGCGTTTGGCGAAGTTTGAGTCTGCCGGACTGGCTAAGCTTTTAAAGACACTTTTCGGAGTATCTTCTCAAGTGTGTGGTGCTGTTAATAGTGTCACCTTGTAATTTAGATAAACAATATTTACACTAAGCTATATGTTTAGTGTTACCTTCATTGTCGATCTCCTCAATTGTGTCGAAGTGATCTCAAACTGTCAAAGTGCGCTTGCATTTCCTCCTGGAGGTTGTAACACTTGTAGACGCAGTCGCACTTGCACTCGCCGCTTCTCCACACCCACCACCATTGCGACCACGACCTCCAGTACATCCACCAGGGCTCAGATTAGTAGATTCCTCCGTAACAAATTCATTAGTGGGAAATTGCCCTTCTTCCACGTTGTGTTGGGCATCAACATGAATACCACTATAACTAAAAGAATCCACTATAAAAAAATGAGAGCCATTTGAGAGAGAGAGCTTTAGGATAATGTGATAGTTTTTAGAAAAATTGTAAGAGAGATTGAGAGAGATTGAGAGAGATTGAGAGAAATTGAGAGAGATTGAGAGGGATTGAGAGAGTTTGAGTGAGGAAAATGTGTGGGGGATGGGGTATTTATAGGGAAATTTTTAGGTTAAAAAATTAATTTTTTTTCCCAAATTCGGATCCAATGGCTAGTTTTGTTTTCGCCAGGTCAGGTTCAGGGCAATGGTCAAAAAACTAGCTGTTGGGGTCGGGCTTTTTGAGCTTCGGGTCAGGTCAGGCTCCAACGGTAAAAAATTTATCTGTTGGTCGGGTTTCGGGCTTCAGTTGGCCCTGACTGGAAAAATTTCGGCGGACGGAGATAACACGGCAACAGACTCTGGTGACTTGATCATTTTCGGGCTGCCCAAGCCGGCAAATGGGCCTGCCCATCGAGCCTGAAAAATTCTGGCCTCGGGCCGGCCTGTTGGCCCAAAATTCCAACACTATTCACTTACTTTTTTTTTTCTTTTTTTCCTTTCTTTCATGTTTCATTTTCTTCTGTATTATTAGTAGACCTTTCTACCTATTGACTTTGACTTCCTTAATTCTCATTTGGGTTTTTTTTTTTTTAAACAAAAGAAATCTAATTTTATCTTGCTTCTTATGCCTATTTTTCAGTTTTTGAAAAGTAAAAATAAAAAATGAAAATATATTTTATTTCTCTTTGGTCATGGTTGCTTTTCTTCTTTTTTTTTAAACCGAACACGGGATTAAAGTCGTGCCTCCCTTCAAACTTAAACCTTACCTTTGTTTAATTCATATAATTTGACGTAACGATCATCAATTATAATCATACCACGTTTGCTTCATTTGGCCATGTTTGAAATATTGTTATTATAAATAGGAAAAATTACTCACACCTCAATGTGAGACCAATTTAACTAAACTTAATTACTCTTATATCTATTAACACTCCCTCTAAGATGATTAAAAATAGTTTAAAGCTGCGTTTGATATTGCTTTTCGCTTCCAAAATCAACTTCTACTTGTAGCAAAAGCTGATTTTAATATTTTTTATAAATCTCCTCAAAAGTGTTTTTTGAAGAATCTACAGTCAAAATCAGAAGCAACCCCAAAACAACTTTAGCTTTTAGATTGTGCGATAATCAACATAGTACAATTAATGAAACTTTCATAATACCCCTAATGAAATTTAAAATTTACAATCTTCTCAATCTAAATTTAAACTCATAATATAATATAATAATACAATAATATAATATAATTTAATATAATGTAATAGTAATATTGTAACAAATAATATCATAATTATATTAATAACTCTAATATTATTATTTTATCATATAATATGATATTATAAT
>NW_010367917.1:252500-273647 GCF_000414095.1 Morus notabilis | reverse complement strand
GTATTACACACGTTATGGTCATATAATATATAAATTATAATATATTTGTTTAATATAATATAATAATGATTATATATTATATTATAATATATTATAATATATTATAATATAATATAGTTGTAATTTTTAATTATATTATAATATGTTTTATAATATTGTAATTTTATTAACCATGTTAATAATATTATTACATTCTATATCATTATTATATAATATATTTTTTAATAATAATTTTATTGTATTATATTAAATATAATAATAAATATACATTATATTGTAATTATATATATTATAATTTAATTTAATTTAATTTAATCATAATTTTTAATTATTTCAATTGTTATTTTAATAATATTATTATATTCTATATCGTAATTATATAATATATTATATAATAATAGTTTTATATTATATTATAGTATAATATAATATAGTCGTAATTTTTAATTATCTACAATAATTCAACCTCATAATTTACCAAACACTATTATACTGATTTTAGAACCAGCACAGCTACTATAATTATAATTTACCAAATACTCAGCTGTTTTTTGTAACAGTTGTTTTTTTCTTTTTGCACAGTTGAAAGTAATTTTTCCAAAATCTACAATAATACTAAACTAAGCCTAAGTCACTAAAATATGCATAAAGTGATGAGATTACCTCTCAAACATCATACGACCGACATATACTCGTAGACAAATTCGATTTTTATCAAATTCTTTGCCTTTTTCTTTAATTAATTCTACTCTCTCTCACAATTATGTTCTCAAACATTTGTAAAAGACAATTTAGAAAACTTTTACAAGATGTCACATTCGACTACAAGCCCTCAAATACATCCTCTAGAGTCTATAAAAAAAGACTACTAAATGTACAAGAAAATGACAGTTATTTTCATTATTTTGCAAAATAAAACTAAAAAATAACTTACAAGTTTTCACTTTTCGGACTTCCATTAAAATCATGTTCTCCTATTCAACATGCATAGGAAACATTGGGAAGAAATACAAAAATAGCATTTACAAAAGTCAAAAAGCACAATTTCCACGCACGACTTTGTTGCAAAAATATGACATTTTAGAAAATACTTCTTTTGATATTTTTAAATATGATAAAGCATTAAAATAAATAAATATATGAGAATAAACAATTTTTACACAAAGATGATCGAAACTAAAGAAAGTCCTATAAGACTTAAACATGATAAGGAGGATTTCACATGATTTGAAAAGATGTAAAAAGTTTTTTCACACCGAAAAAGATTACAAGATCTTAAATTCTGAAATTCCGATATCAGAGAATAGTGAATAGCCTACATCATCACTAGCGTTTCTTCATAGACAAAATAGCGTTTGCACGTTCCTAACTAACTAGTAAACAGCTCTAAAAGACGTTTAAATAGAGTTCTTCAGTTCATTTAACTCATGCCAGACTATTATATTATAATTATAGCATGGAATGGAAGGAATGAAAACAATGTATCTGAGACTGAGTTCTGTATTGAATCAAGGCTAATAAACTACATCAGATCCAACTAAAAACAACTTTCATTGAAGCTAGTCTTCTCTGTTAATTAGAGGACCTTCTTTGGTACACCGATTCTCTTTTACGAATTTCTTGTTGATTAGTGGCTTCGTTGTCCATCTTTCCGGGCTTCATGTCATGCTTGATGGTAGTATTGCCTACTCATCTCGTTCCTCCTCATGGACATGCCTACTGCTGCTATTAAAAAGAAAAATATCAAACAATCTCGTGTCTTGTCTGCTATTAAAAATTACGAATAGCATGCCTGATGCAGCAATCAGATTCTTGACGTTTCTTTCAGCTTCTTCCATTGCTCAGCCAGTGGACCCTACCTGTTGAGCAGTTTATGAACCACAAAACATAGGCTGAATTACATGTATTGCATTAATATGGTACGAATTTTTTCAACAAATTTAGCAGCTCAGTTGTTTAAGAAGAGTATACCAGTCAGTTGCTGTCAACTGAACCAAAAACAACCCCCAGATCAAGAACCACAGAGAAACAGGAAAACCAAAACTCAGAATACCAAGCACAAACCAATTAAACAGTAAACAATCCAAGAGAGTGCAAGTAAGTATTAACACACCAATTTAACGATGTTCGGGACACACCATTTCTTGCACACCCTCAGAGTTAATGAAGCTCTCCCTATCAAGAGTTCCCAAACCTGTGCAGTTTCTCACTCCAGCAAACTCGAAATAGCCGTGAGGATTCTCCCCAGCAGAAAATTAACCAACTCTAACTTGCTGTTCTGATTGGTCTTCAGGAGTCTATATCTTACCTGGCAAACAACCAGTCCTCGTGTTCCGCACTCCCATCGTCATTCAAATCTTAATATATGACAAGCTTATTTTCATCGTACAACAGTAAGGTGTGATTTTGATCCCCATCCATTATTAACGTTTTCCACAACAATCAAAAGAGAAACAAAAAGTCCCATGAACGGCTCTTATAACCAAGAAACAAATCTTCTCCCCCACTTTTAATAAGAAGATTTGGGACTAGGAAAAGCTAAGAAACTTCATCTAATTTTCACAACTTTAATCCTATCATTCATCAGTATCTGTGCAAGTAGTATATACAAACAGCAGATTACCCCAAAACTCACCAGGATGCTATGCATTAATGGCTTGTCCCTTGCACTCCGATTGTTCTCTCTCACAATCAACACAATGAGATCTTCCCGCATTTTCTTCACCGCTGTTGTGCATTGCATCCCTGGTCCTCAACTCGGCGACTTGTTCACACGGCTCAGGACTCTGTTGAAGAGATGATTCACCGTCATTCTCCGCAACAGAAGGCCCTAGTGTATTTCCAACCTGTATATTAGACGATTCAGCTGGAGATTTAGCATAGGAAAGCAGGGATAGGCGGCAGAGCGGGCAGGTGGTGTGGGTGGCAAGCCAGTGATCAATGCAATCAATGTGAAATGTATGGCCGCACGCAGGTATTTGTTGAAGCCTGTCATCTGCTTCATAGTCTCCGAGGCACACTGAACATCTATGTCAATGACAATGTTAACTCTTCTAATTAGAAAAATTTTCATAACAGAATTGGCATTCGACTCAAGACCTTGAATTTCTAACATTAATGTAATGTATTGGCCTTTTAACTCTTACAAGTTTAAAAACAAAACATTGGTTGTATAGTTTCTTGACTTGCTCAATCTTAAATTTATGGGAATTCAAGAATAGCTAAGAAAAGTTTAGTACTGCCAGACTTCAAATATAATATGGGGGGAATGTTTATTTGTCGCCTATTCATGTGTTCACTTACAAAATTAGGAACGAGAATTTAGTGGGAATCATATGAGGTACGGTCATGAGTGATAAACCACAGTGACTTTTGCCAATGCCACCTTAATAAATTTCGACTAATAATAGTATGTACAGGAAGCCATGCCATTAGAATTCCAGTTTTCTCAAGTCAACAAAACATAGAAAGGCAATTAGATTGTTTTCAATTCCACTTCCTATTCTAAGAGGTAAATAAAAAATCTGGAAATTTGGTAAAGGTGCTCTAAAACGTAGATCCAAAAATGCCCCGGGACACTTCAAACCGTCAAATCAGATCGAAATTGTTTTTTTAATTTTTTTGTTTTGTTTTTACAGAAAAGAAAAAAGTAGGCAAATTTAACAGAACTCGATGAAGATCTAACATTGAACCGTTACATTTCACTCTAAAAGTGGGGAAAATCTCAGAATTTCCCAAAGAGAAGAGGAAAAGGAGAAAGAGAGGCGCGAAATAGAATAAAATAGAAAGTCGGGAATAAATAGGAAACTGACTGGGTATCTCTGACAGAGAAGCTCTCCTTGTAGACAATAATGGGAAGCATCTCTCGCAACTCCTTGTTCAACCCCGACGACTCAATCTGCACCCTCAAATTGTTTTCACAAACCCAACCATTGAGTATTTGACATATAAATTATGAAGATAAAGAAATGATAAGAGATTGAAATAGTAATTAATTTTAGTAATAATACGCTACCGTGGGAAGAAAGTGGTCGAAATTGAGAGTGGAAGAGGTTGGCATGCGAAGAGAGGACCAGTTGAGGCGACGAGGGCGAAGATAGAACAAATAGAACAAAAAGAGAAGGAGAAAAGTGAAGAATATGGGGACGCAGAACATGAAGAACTGATAAACCTTCACTTGACTTGAGCTTGAACTGGAAGCACTAGTTGAAAGTGTTGGTGTCGAGTTTGTACGAGGCGGATCTAAATTATTATTGTAAGACATTCTATATTATTATCGATATATTAATATGCTCAATTCCAAACCCCCAACACAAATATTGCAGTTTCAAGTTTCAGTTTTTCTGTTTACTTGCTAAAGGAACAGTTGTTGGGTCGATTTCAGGAAGAAGAACGAAGAAGAAGAAATTCAGAAAGGCTAGAGCAAGCTTTCTTGGAGGAGAGAGAGGCAAATGCCAACGAAGAAGAAGAAGAAGAAGAAGAAGAAGAAGAAGAAGAAGAAGAAGACTCACGTCACGTGTGGGTCACAGTGAGTGAGTGTTGCGTTAATTAAAATAAATAAAAAAATAAGATTAGATTAGTGGAATGAATAGAATTAGTAGATAAAAATCTCGACTTTTATAGCTGAAGGCCTGAAGCAGTGAAGCTGATGAATAATGGAGATGGATCTTGATTTCGTCAATGGTTTCTTTCTTTCTTTGTTTCGGTTTGACTTTTGGCCCCACCCCCACCCAATCTATTTTATTTCTCTGGGTTTCCCCCCTTTTTTTTTTTTTTTTTTTTTTTTTTTTTTTTTTTTTTTCCTCCTACTGCACTAACAAACACGCAAGTCCCCAGTGAACCTCCCCAATTTGTTCGGAAAATTCTTTTGTTGGTGCGAAAATATAGACTCCCTATAACACAAACAGACTATTGTATTTGAAAAATGGATATTCCGTTTAAGAAAAATATCATGTGAGATATTCATTTGTCTATTTATTTAGTGTTTTTTTTTTTTTGGAAGGAATATTATATGCTGGTATGTATGTATGCTGTATTATACTAAGATAATACGAGATATCTATGTTGGTATGCTAATATTTTACTAGATAATATGAGATATTTTGTGATAAGCTATGTTATATTAAGGTCCTTAGCAAATTAATAGTAATATTTTATCTCACGATTAAGAGATACGTATCGGTGTATTGCCCTACCAATTATCTTTTCTTATAACCAAAATTCGTATGCACTGTAATCCCCTGTTTTTCCACCATTATTTTGCTACTTAAACTACGAACATGACAACAATCAAATACCTATCATGATCATCCATTTCGGCATCATGCCCATTAATAAAAGAACAATTTTTCAAGCAAGAAAATGGAAGTAAATTTAGTTTTGTTCTGAATATTCTTGTTTGGTGCCGACCATAATGATGCAAGCGGTGTCAAAACCTGTAATAAAATGGATAAAAACGTAATATTGTATCTTCCATTATAGAATTGAGAGGATAAACTTCTTATGGTATTGTTTCAGTGTCAAATCGTACGGATAAAAGACCATCCTAAAACAACCTTATGGCAACATAACTAAGGATGACAATTTTTGTTAGTGGATTGTGTTCGTGTTAACATGTTTATTAATCGTATTAAAAAATATCAACTTAAATATGACTTGTTTATTAAACATGTTATGTCAATCTAAACACGACCCATTTATTAATCATGCTAACTCTTATAATTCATTTAAATTAATATATTAAATAAATAACTAATATAATAATTACTTATTTAACACAGTCACGACATGTTTATTAGTCAATTTATCTTTTCTTTTAAGAAAAAATAAATAAATTTTACCTACAAATATTAAAATTCACATTATTTATATTTAATATGTCATATAAACTTTTATATTATATCACATATCATTAAATTGTAAATGACACATATAATTAATCGTGTCAATTCGTGTCACTTCGTATTAAGAGGTCAACCCTAACCCAACTCATTTATTAATCGTGTTAATCGTGTCAACCCAATTATGACCCAAACCCACTAATTTCGTACGGATTTCGAATCGTGTCGCTATCCGGATGACTAACCCTAATTCCAACAATATCCAGACCACTCAAAAATACTGTTTGCCATTCAATTATATTGCGGTTAATTTCTTTCAATAATTTCAAATATATTCTTTCAGTTATAGATTATCAAAGGAGTGGGAACATGCCTTGGAAATTCTACCTGAAATCTTAGAAAGAACCAATCTCTTATTTCTGTGACTATCATCATATCTTGCAATGGAAGGTTTTTACAATGCAAAAGCAGTAACGATTACGCAGCCAGCCTCTAATCTCAATGAAAAGAGAGACCACATTTTCACAAGACTCGGCCCTAAACCAGTAGCATGGAAAGGGTTTTAAGCACTTCTGCCCCCCCGAAACATTTCAAAGATGAAAGTGCCAAATCACAAGAACATCAAGAGGCACAAGTGCTAAAACGCCCATGAAAAATCAGCAAAAATCCTACCTGAACATGTATCAGCAATCAGTATCCAGCCAAAACAGTTAAACCAATCATCTGTGTATTTTCATGAATTTTCTGTGTAAAGGCCAACAACATTTTGGTTGAATGCGAATAAGCATGACACTTATACGACATACTGAGTAGAAAGTACAACAATGTTCTATGTACATGTGGCATTATAAACACATAATCCAGTTTTCCCCTTCAAGCCCAAGGGACGAGTGAAGCATCTAGTTACTTTTTTGCGAAGCTGCTCAGACATCCCTTACCTTAAGCTTCACTTCCGAATGCGAATGGAGTGGTTTCTTTGGGCTTGAAGGAAGGGCACTGAACTTGCGGACCAAGATCTTGAAACATGGTAAAAATAATATGTACAATGCCGCCAAAATAAAAGGCACAGCAACAAGCCATCCAAGCAACTGCAGAGACTAATGATAGATTAGATTCTCAGACACAACTTTAAAGACAAAGGTGCAGGATGAGAACATCATATAATAGATGAAGGTGATTCTGTCAACGGTTACACTTCCGCATTTAGCATAACTGCTTCTAATGCCATTCTTTCTAGTTGCATCATATTTCTCTTCTATAATCATTAATCCAATATTTCAAACTTGCAACAATAGTAAACTCGGAAGCTGCAGTTTGATCCTTCTCTTTACCTTAAGGTAAGTATAAATAACTTCACATAGATTATATATTCTTTTATACACAATTGCGCGTGTGTGTGTGTGTGTGAGAGAGAGAGAGAGAGAGAGAGAAGAATAAAATATATCAAACTGGGCACTTACCGCATGAGCAATACTTAGCAGGACATCACGAGATGCTTGACCAGTTAAAACTTTCTTCAAAGCATCAGATGTCAAAGGAAAATGAGATCCGCCAGAGATCACTTCACCAAAGCGCAAGAAAGGTATCACCAGGCTTCAAAGCAAAAACATAATAGCTCAGAGTAATAGAGGAAAAAAATCAATTCATGAGCCAATACATGCATAAATGTTTAGAAATGAAAGAAGTTATCATGCGTTTCATGGATAAAAGTTTGCTAGAAACTACTTGACGGGATATAAACATTATGTAGGGGGAACAAGTAACAAATTAGTTCGGCAAGATATAAACGTCTTAGACCCATATAAGCACCATAATAGATGAATTCGTGTTCTCAAAGCCACACACAATAACATAAAAAGTAACAAACTTGCTATGTTCCATCCGGAGATCAATCTCAAAGTTTGACCAAAACGTGTGATAGAACTGGAGCATATCATTATTGAACAGGAAATTTGAGATCGATGTGGTTTAAGCAAAATACCAAATAGTAATAGTGCTGCGAATATTGGGAATTACAAGCATAAATACCTCAGCTCTATTGGGGTGGCAATAAAATTTGCCAGCATCACAGTAGGAGCATGGCAACGGGATCCAAGAACTGCGATAGCCATCCCGCATAGAAATACAGTGACGCCTGTTGACGAAACATCATAAGACTGGAGGGTTTGCTAAGTAGCACAGTGACACAACTAAAAATCCTGACTGGTTAAAAAAACTGTTGGCAGAATGATTAAACAGCACATTCCATGAAAATCGAAATAAATAAATAAAAAAATCGTATCCGTTCAATGACATTTTCTGTCTTTATAAACTTGGTTTAGAGAGTATTTCAGGCGGGATCATGCTGGGATGAAAATGTGCGATCCTAGTTGTGAAAACGAAGACACGATACGTGATTGAGTCTAAGTAGACGTCGAAACTACACAATCAAGCGACCCAAAAGGTCCCGGCTTTAGTGTTTGTGAATTAAACAAAATCAGATTAGAAGGACCATTTTTGAGGAAAATGAGGAAGAAAAAACATACCACAAATGGGAAACACTCCCAAGGTAATGCCCACCGCCGCAGATGAAGCCAACAGTTTGGGCTCAGCACCCCTTCAATTACGCATTCATAATAATAATAATAATTTATAATTATAAAAACATAAAATAAAAATGGCTCGTCATTTCTCATTATCAAACTAAACGACACATTTAAGTTTAATTCTCTAGTAACTGCGAAGATAAGATGGAGTCGTAAGTAGAAGTACCTGCGAAGTATTTGAAGGAGAGGATCAACGATCTTCTTATGCAACCAAACAGACAATCCAATATTCGCCATCAAAATCAATTCTCACTTATTCCAATCAAATTTCAAAATCAAAACTAATATTGTTACAACTAACTAGGGTTTCCAATCTCCTTTCTTGCTTTGCTTGCTTGCTTGCTTTTATTCGCCTTTGATTTTTTTTTTTCACAACTCCCCAAAAAAAAAAAAAAAAACTCCGACAAATATACAATTAAGAATCACGGAGTAGAACTGGGAATCTTTTTCTTTTACTTGGATGTTTCGTCAATTTTCTATTTCGATTTTATCTCTTTTTTTTTTTTTTGGAGAAAAAAACGAAGAAGAAGAGAGTGGGAAGTTGAATCTGGAAGGCAGGTAGATTCAGTTTTGTACGTTTTGTTACAGCCAGAGGAAGAGGAAGCTCAACGAACTCAAATAAGATCAGATTCAGATCAATTGAGGAGGCGATACTTTGCGACACGTCACAATTATGGCAGAGATCGCTGGGTGAGAACACAATACTCCATCTGCGAGAAACAGGCGATTTCTTTCTACATCAAATGGGCGACGCCACGACACGTGCATTTAGTGATACTGTCCGTTTATTTTTGTTCTTATTCACACAAACATACACAAGAAATATATATATATATATATTTTGTTATTTGTTCCAAAAACAATGAAAATATGAGCGTTTAGAATTAATTTTAAAATAATTTTATTTTCAATACAAAGTAAAAATAAGATTGTTTTCATAATTATTTTGATATCGATTTTAAAATTGTGTTTGGTTAATTTTTTAAAAAATTATTTTAAGTTAATAAAAAAGCGAAATCATGTTTATTAATTAATATATTATAATATTGTAAATAAGTACTAAAAAATGAAAATAAAAAAGTGAAAATAACTTTCAACTGTTTTTTAAAAAATTCACAAAAATTATTCTCACTGTTTTCATTTTCGTTTTCGTTTTCAAAACATTTGCTAAACAAACGTCGTTTCGTTTTTATTTTCATTTTTTTGCTTCTTGAAATAAGAAAAAACCGTTTTCAAAAACGATTCTAAACAGCACTTTATTTACTCCTTGGAAAAAAAATTATTTACCGCCATTTATTTATCTTTTGAAATTTCATGTGACAATTGACGCACAGTCCCCAACGAAGGAATCAATTCCAATCTCTTTATTCATGTCGTTGTTTATCTCCCTCAAATAATATCATACAATGTTAATAAAAACTCATGAAAATTAAATGAGATGTCAAGATTTTATTAGAAGAATAAGAAAAGAGACACCAAAAGAAAACATATGAGCTCAGTCTAAAAAAAATAATTATTTTACCAATTCTTATTTATTAGGAAAAATAAATAAATTAAAAGAAAACTTCTAAGGTAAAAACCTTGTTAAAGAAAAAATGGTCAATAATAATGATAAGTTTATTAAATAAATGACACAAGATGAAAATTGAAAATAAAAAGAAAAAAACTAAGAGAACTCATGTCAATTTTTCTCTTAATCTTTTCCGGATAGTAATAAAAAAAACGTGTTCATGAAACGGCGTACGACAACAATTTAAAATGAAACTAAAATAAATAATCCCTCAGTTTGTTTCATAGATTCAAACAACTCTTAAACCTTTTTACTATAATGTTTTCTCTCATAAAATTTATATTTATATTTAAACTTTTCTATTCAAACCTACAAACCAAACATGCCAAAACCGACAGTTGCCTTTGGAAACAACAAATTCAAGAAAGAACATCCACATGAAAACGACAATAAAAAGAAAAATGACAACATTGATAAAACGTCATCAATGTAATGACAAGCTGATGGAGAGATTATTTATCGAAAAAATTAAGTATTTCAGAGTATATATATTTGTGAGTCTTTAAGCATTTTTGTAAGTTTAACGTATTTTTGGTGTTATTTTGTAGGAAAAATAATAAAATGGGACTTAATGGCTTTTTGGAGTAAAAATTTGGAGCAAAGAGCACTCAAGGCCGCACAAGGGCACTCTTGGGCTGAACCACCTGTGTGGGTGCGCCACCTGAGGCGCCCACCCATGTCACAACTTGCGCAGCCACACCACTGAAGCTCGAGGTCGCACCCCCTGCGTGCTGATGACGAACTATGGGCCATTTTTCAGCCTTTGATCAATATGGATGGCCAATTTTTGACCTTGGATGAGTGTGGCTGAGATTTTCTCCATGTTTGAGCATACTTAAGCAAAAGAAACCCTAGTTTCTAATTGGGAGAGGATGAAAGGCACAAAAATTCCTAGAGAGAATGTTTGGTTCATGGGTTCAAAACTATAATTCAGAACAATTATCAGTTTACGTGTATTTTTTGTGAGATAAAATACTACAGCGAGCCACGAATCATGATCTGAACCATGGCACGAATTCTTGCTCCAAACGCAGAGAGTTGGAGATTCTTGAAAAATGCTTGAGAGAGATTCTTGAGGATTTGATGACTTGAAGTTCATCTCCACAAGAATTTTCTCTTCTTTCCCCCTTTTCTTTGTAGTTTTTTAGTTTTTGTTCTTGACTTTGTGATTTTAGTTATGGATTCCTCTATGTCAAGTTAGATTTCATATTCTAAGGTTTGATGTAGCTTTATTTGAACTATATATTTGATTATCTTGTCAATTGTTAGTTAAATTCAATTTTAATTTATTTATGTTTCTATATGCTTAATGTTCCTAATTTATGTGGCCAATGAATTAGATAATTTTATATTGTGATTTTGATGTTCGAGAGAGCTTGATTTCATAGTCTGAAATTGGGAAACATAATCTAGGTGGTTGTGAGTCCCAGAGAAGATCAACACTTAGATAATCTCATTGAGAGTTTAGGATATTGTGAGACCAGGAGGTGATTAAGTCTTAGATTATCAACTAGGATTTCTATTGTTGTGAGGCCAAGAGACGATTGGCATTTGATTTCAAATTTGAGGGCTAAACTTAATGAGTGTATGAGTAGACGAGTTAGATAGGAATATTAATTTAGGTATTCATGCATATAACTTCGTTTGACGCTCAAGAGAGGTAACGATGTTAGATTAGATCCCTTGATTAATTAATTGAGTAGAATTAACTAGTAATGGTTTGATAGGATGAATATAAGAATAATAAGGTAAAGTCAAGTTCTTAGTACATTTGTGCATAGAAGTTTCCATATTTTTTTTTTGTATTTATATTTGTGCTAGTTCTAATTTTATTTTATTGAGTTCAGTTGCCTAGATATAATTGAGTTACAATAATCGTGATACTTAGTGACAATTTAATACTTAATCTCTGTGAAAACAATACTCATCATTTACCATTAAAATTTTTAACACCGTACGCTTACAGGTGAACACGGGAAATGATCTAAAAAACAACCAGATAAGAAATGAAGGAATCTAGAAAACAATAAGGACATGGTAAACGACAAGAACAAGTTAGGACATCAACATAGAAAACGACAAAACATTATTGGAAAACTATGGCAAAAACAATCATTAGGAAAGCGACAACGATGAAAAAACGACAATAATCAGAAGGAAAAATATGAAAACGGCAAGAAGGGACAACTCTGAAACGATAATAATTGCAAAAACGACAATATCCTCTCTTGAGATAACATTTTTTAAGAAAAATAAAAATAAAAAGTTTTACACCCATTCCCATTTTGTCCTTTGATATTCAAGATTCTTACTTCACAACAACTTTGAATTAATCTCACATCACTTTCATTCTTACAAAATCTGTAAAAAACAAACCGTATGAATCAAAGAATTTTAATCGAAATTTATGATATTTTTATCTCCTTGAATAGAAGAATTTCAACAACTCCATAACCCGACCACAAAGACGCCAACCTAATGTACATATCTTTAAAACTAAAAAAATTCAAATTAGAGATAGTCTAATAATCCACATCTGACTCCATTTTGGGACGTAGAATTCCAAAAAAAACAAAGGAACTAGATACATATAAAAAATGAATGAGGATGGATGAGAATCATTGTTCTATATTCAGAAACCACAATCTACATTATTGTGTCAAACCCTAGGTAATTTTAGAAACTCCAAAACTAACATCCCTATTAGAAGTCGTTTACAAAACTAACATCCCTTTTGATGTAGGGAGATTTACCTATTAGAAGTCGTTTCTATATTTTTCTTATCATTTGTTCTAACTTAGTAATTTAGCTTTACTTTATTACTAATTTATCATTTTGTTTTAGTAGTGTTTTGTTATCATTTTTGTAAGTGAGCTATAAATAGTCATTTAGTTATTGTAATAGTGAGAATTGATAATTAATATTGAATACAAAGCTTGAGTATTTTCTCTCTAATTTGGAGATTTTTTCCTTATGGGGTTCTTTTAGGTGGATTTGGAGATCTTCCGTCCCGGTTAGGCTGGTAAAATCCCGTTCTCCTTCATTCCACTGCGTCACTTTTTTTTTTCCTCTGATTTTTTTTTTCATTTATATCATTAAAAACTCATATACGTCTGTGCTAAATGTACATAATACAGTAAAAGGTATAGGATGGTAGACCATCTAACTAAGAAGGTCCCCAATCAAACTCAGAAGTAATGCGTTCCTTTCAGTATATCAATATCAATCTTTTAAAAGAAAGAATATGACCCGACATTGCCCAAGAAATATATGTTATACAACAGATTCACCTAATCATAAAAATGTATGGTAGTGTAGTGCTTGGAAGAAACGAAGATCATTGTGAGAATGAAAAACCTTCCTCAAGACATTGGATTCTAGTATCTTGAATCAGCCGTTGAAGTAGAGTCGGATCGCTTGTAACGACGGCATCCACGCCCTCAAACAACATTTTTCGCATCGAAGTCACATTGTCAACGGTCCATGCGTAAACCTTCTTGCTTCTCCTATTAAAATCCGCATCTAACATGTAAACAACAACCTCCACGCATAAAACTATGTACCCCGCAAATGAAAACACATAAGAAAAAGCTTATACATATAGACACATGTATACCTGTGCAGAACTCTGACAAGCTTCTCGTCAATCAATGGGTGGTACACACCAACCACAGCAGCATCTTTCATCCGCAATAAATTGGTTCTGCGCCCAGTTGTTGGATCAGTCATGACAATGTAGCCTACCTAAAAATAATATTCCCACACACATTAGAAAGGCTGAAAAAACAAACTCAGAAAGCCAACATCGTGAATTAGTTGGAGATGATAGCAATAATTACTCAGTGAAGAAAATCTAGGCATTTAAATTCATGGAAAGAGTCAGGATTTCAAGTAAAATGACAAGTCCATACAGGTGATTTGGACTATATTGAAAAGAAATGTTGAGTCCATGCAGGTAGACTATATTGAAAAGAAATTAGCAATGAAAAATTATGTTCACCGAAACAATCTAGTCCATCAGTTTTCCAAGAAAAAGAGATGGGATTTTTATAGAAAACGCGCGGTAGATTTGTTGTTACCATAGTGTCTGGTGATTGTTTGATCAAATCCCTAGCTAGACTGTCGCTTTTAGCCCATACAAGGCAATTCTTACACTGCGTCCTTTTGACCTGAAAAATACTTGTTTTCATAAAAAAGGTAAACTAGCATTATTAAAAAAAATAGACATGTTATGCAAAACTAAGGCCCCATTCGTTTCGTTAATTCGAATTATAACTCAAGTTTTTGCTATAGTGTTTTTTCTCATAAAAATTTAAATTCAGCTTTTTCTGTTACAGCGTTTTCTCTCACGTGAATTTACTTTTTAACTCAAAATCTTAACTCAAACGAGCTAAACGAACTAGGCCTAAGATTCTTCAAAGTACAAAACCAAATGGAAACTTGCCGCAAGCAGGTCATATATGCTTGAGCTCACTCGTTACTGGTGGCAGATGCTTCCACACTACAATCAGCTATATGTGTTGTTTGATAATCAATTACACGCATTAGTTGTGCCATGTAACTCAAAGGGGTTCCTCAACCAACATAATTATGCACTCGAGATAAATTCAAGAAAGCAACAACAGATTGAAACATGATGTGATGGTGATCATAGGTTTCGGCGTTAGAGCTACCAGAAAATAATATCCGCAGCCACAGTAAATGCAAGACAGATACTATTTCACTTTTACGTACTCTGTAATATTCCACCCTTTTTCTGCGGACTGAGATCCTCTGTCTAATTTTTCATGTCCCAAACCGTGTCCAACCCACTTATATTACACCACCTCATTTAAAAATTTTGGTGGCTTTTTAAGAGACTTTTCCGTGTAACACCCGTTTAACTTTGCTCTCCTCTCTCCAACTTCCCCTCTAAACGTGCCCTTTAATCTGTCGTCTCTCTCCAACTTCTACTTTTCTCTATGAGTCTCATGGTAGATGTCTCCAAATAAAAAACTTTTTTTTTTGGCTGAAAATCCAATTAAAGAACTAACTTTCCATATTTCAGTCTACTTCTCTCTCCTTTCAAAAACATTTCTAGTCTTTACTCTCATGAGTTATATTCCTATAAAAATAAATACACATCATATCACATTAGCAGAAAAGAACCGATGGTTTTTTTGTTGATAGAAAGAACAGTGGCCTTTCTCCGTTTCATCATGCTTCGTGTATGAATGACTGTGTTTTCGGTGAAAAAAAGAACAAAGAAGGAAAAGCAGCAGTGTTGGAGAGAGATAGACAAAACGAAGAGATAAAAATGAAGAAAATGAAGAAGAAAGAGGAGTTCGTACATGTTCACTCTGTCCGAGAAATAGGAAAAGTCGGAGAGAGAAATAAAATGAAAAGTAGACATAAAGGCTAATGATAAGGGTACCACTGCTTTTCGCAATAGTCAATACTAGTTTGTTGTTGGATTAACTACCCAAATATAGCTCGCCTACGCAGATCAGTTTTAAATAGACAGATGGGAGGATGTACAAGAAGTCTAAAACCCAACCTTCTTTACAAAACTAGGTTTAAATAAAATATATTACTCGTCCATAACATTTCAAAATCAGGGAAAGGGAGAAAATAAACTTACAACAGAAAGAATATCCTCAGCCAGCCCCTTTTCATATGATGGAGGTCCAACCTTTGCATCTAGAATCACTTGCCGGACTGAGCCTGATACGAACTAGGAAAATCCGTAAAAAAAACAGCGTCATAGAAAGAAACACAACAACAATAAGAGGAACATAAAAGAAGAAGAAGAAAAGTAAGCATAAAGATGTTAGCGGATAGTGTAATGAGGAAAGAGTACCTCTAAGGCATCTTCAATGGTGGGAATTTTTCCACCGTCAAATTGCTGGGCATGTTGATGAAGACTGCGTAGCTCTTGTATCTACAATGAAAGCTAAAATGCAATATCAATCAACGCCGCGTAGAGCTCTTGATAGAACTAGAACATATCATCAGGAATAGTTGCTGTATCTTCTGACCTGTTTCATGGTCAAGTGTCCGACCTTAGAACTAGTGTTACCAGAGATGCGCTGCAAATCCCTGCCTGTGCCATTACAGTATTAAATCTATGGTCGAGAAGCTATTACTTGAGCAAATTCATTTTATGGGACGAGAAAGGCAATAATGAGTTTTCAAAGAGCAGTTAAGGGCGTGGTGCATGTATCATAAAAACGTTCCAAAACCTACCTGTCATGGAGAGCGAAAAGAACTCCATCTGAAGAACGAGAAACATCAATCTCTATGCAATCTACTCGAGAGCGAATAGCAGAGTCATATGCAGCCATCTGTTTAAAGTGTTAAGCTCACACAATTAGTGAATGGGGCAAAACTCAAGGGATTTAATGTTGTACTTGAATAGTGCGATCCATGCTAAACAAAAATGCTATTTCAATTCGAAATATGAAAGTCGAGAGATGTTAATTTATAGGCATTTCCCTAGTCCAGTTGGTGAATACATAAATTAATGATGAAAATGGAAGCTTTTAGCAGACGCTCTGTTAAATGTCAAATACAATAATAAAAAATAAATAAAGAGTAAAATTGGATAGACAAACAGTATTGGGGAAGGCGTTGGAAGAGTCACCGCCGTGGGCACAAACTAAGGGAGGATGGTTTATCCAACCACACCCTTTTACCTGGATCTGTACAGGGGGAGTCAACACGAACACAAAATAAACAACGTCATGAAATAAAAATTAATCTTCATGAATCAATGAAAGAAGAACAAAAGCAACATGAGCACGTACGTAAGATAGAGAGAGAGAGAGAGATGAAAAAACAAACAAACCTGATGAAGACGCTTGAGCCGGAAGTGGAAGAAAATTGGGGGGAAGAGAGCGATGAAGACCAGACTTACTATGATGATTGTTCGGAGCACTCTCTTCTGTGTGAGTCTCTTGGGATTGGGAAATCCAATTAATCCAGAAAGAGAGAGACCTCCATCACCATGCCTCCGAGTCTAAGATAACAACGCTGACTCTCTTCTTCCCACTCTCGATGCCATGTCTCTCCCACATTTATTCAATCAAAATCACCTCTTTCTTTCTTTCTTTCTCTCTTTCAAAGCGTCCACTGTTTCCAACAACTCTCTCTCTCTCTCTCTCTCTCTTCTGTTGCCAAAACTGAAACCGGGCCCTGAGCCCTGCCTTATATGGGCCTGGGCCTGCTATTCAATGTGTATTATATAAGAAAGAAACCCTCTTTCTTTCCCTCCAAAAAGTGGAAAAGTAGAAAGGGCGCGTAATGGTTATGGTTATGGTATAAAGGCAACGCAAGCCTCTCTCTCTCTCTCTCTCACACTCTCCGCGACGTGATTTTTCCTGCAAATCAATCTGTTTTCAATCTCTTTGTGGAACTGGAAGGAAGGAATTCTCAGTTGAATCAAGTAAAATCTTTGCCTGGGAATTCAATTTCGAGTAAAGCTCAGAGAAAATGGACGAATACTTGCACTTCATGAAGACCTTGCGCACTCAAATGAACGGTCTACTCTCTCTCTCTTTCTCTCTCTCTCTGCTCAATTGAGGATGATTTTGCTTATTGCGATTTTATTTTTTTGAACTTGAAATTGAATTTGGATTTGAATATGAGAATGTAGATGTGGAAGATCAGGCGGCGAAGCTCTCAGTGGAAGAGCAGAGGCAATTGACCATCATTCAGACCTTGGAAAACGATCTCCTCTCCGGTCATTCTTCTTCTTCCAATTATCACTCCAATTCAATATTTCTGATTAGTTTAATTAATCGTCCAGGTTCTTATATTAATTACGTATCCATGACAATTTCTGAAAAAAAAAAAAAGGGAGATAAAGAAAGAAGCAGTTTCATATTTGCATATAAATCGTGTATATTTATGTTTTTCCTGCAATTAAATCTTTCTATTAGAGTTCCAATATCTAAGCATATTTATATTTATGATACTCCGAAGAAGAAACATTAATCTGAAAGCAAATAAGCATATTTATTATTCTTTTTAGCATTTTTCATTCATTCAATTTACTTGTTGCCAAGTTTTCTTAGGTTATGTTCTCCTGAATTATTTTGCAGCAAAATCTCAAATAAGTAAACTGAAAGAAGACATTGAGGGGATGTTGAAGGCAAAGGGAGAAATATGCTCACAGATTTTGGAGAAGCAGAGAATGATAGCTTCTTTGGAGAGTGATTCATCCACCCTTTCCCAGGTAGCCTTGTATTTGTGTTAAAACAGTACGATCTGAAGAAATGGTGCTCCAAAAGTGATTGAACTCTCTTGTATTAAGGCAAATCCATGGAAATAAGTACAAGTTTGTTTGAACTAAATATGAACAAACTTAAATACCAAGTTGTTAGGAGTTGTCTGCAAAATGCTTGCTTAAAGTACTGTGACATATTTATTTGCTGCTTTCTTGATTCTGTTTCCCAAAACTCATTGGATATGTAGACTTTGGAGCTCATTCAACAAGAAAAAACCGGCTTATCCGCCAAACTTATGGAGAAGAGGTAATACAATCTGAAAACCATAAAGTTATTGAAGTGCACTAAATATTGTGCAGTTATAAATATAATCACTCTAAAATGTTTGCTATGACAGGACTTACTACCAGAAGGTTACAAAAGATATGAACTTCAGGTTACAAGAACAGAAGGTTTGTATTAAAAGTCCCTTGTGTGTATGGTTGTGCTCCATAGTTTTTACTAAGAGATTTTTCCTCTAAATGTGTATGTGGTAGGACTATTTCAATTCTCTCGTGACTAGTGGAGAAGCAGGAAAGCATGGAACGGTCCGTCCTTGTTTTTTCTTCACTTCTTTCTTTCTTCGCATGGATTTTTTGTTGCCTTTTGATTTTTTAAGGATGCATACCAGTGTTTGTTGGATTTTTTCTTGTTTAATCTAACAGCTTTTTCCACTCTGTAATATCTTTGGTAATAAAGGGATAGAATAAGAAACTATTTTCTGTCACTTCTCTTAGAGAGTTGTAGTTCTTTATATTTCTGAGGGGACGTATAGCTCAGAAAACTACCTCAACCACGGCCATCTAATAAAATACTTCTTCCATCTATCATTTAGAAATATGAAGTTGCAACCTTTTATAGTTTGTCTTTGGGACTAACAGGAAAATGACGCAAGGAAAAATCTAATGGCTAAGTTGGACTCTGCTAAGGCCAAGGTGGATGAGATTTCAGAAATGAAATCCAAGCTCGTTATGAAGAACAAAAAGGTTGCCTAGTAAATATGATTTCATCATCCCACCAAAAAGGTTTCCTAAGATAGGGCACTATTACATTTACTGACGTTGTACTTGTACCTTTCAGGTGAAACAGGCTATTAAGCAAGTTAACTCTAGAGCATATGATTTTGAGGTCAGATACATGATCAGTATATTTGATGTGTGTGCATTAAATTGGGTTTGTTCTTTAAAACAGGTTTAGTACAGACTCAAACACTCGGACCGTAAAAGTGGAATATTCTGAGGTTGCTAACACCGTACTCTTTGTGCGTCTGAAAAAATAGACATCACATAATCGATTTGGTTTTTATGCCAATATTTATTAACGTTTCTGCTGAACAGATAACTGAATATTCAATTTTAGTTGCGAGTATGAGGAAAGTTTACAAGCTTCTATTATACGTTTTCGTCATTTCAGTTCTGATGAAGTGTTGTCTTTTATGATGTACAACTGTGCATGTAGTCCTCTACACTATCTACTTATTTGTAGTCTTCCTTTTTCATGGGTGGTCCGACTTTAGCCACTTCTAAGGGCGGTGGATTTAAAGACCCTGGAAAAAGAATACAATACACTTTTGTCAGATAAGGCTGGAGTAACAGAGTACTTACAGTCTCTTCAGGCCCAAGTTGATATATTGAAGGTAAGTGGAGTAACGAGATTTTGCCTTGGCATTCAAACTTTTACAGAGTAAAAGTAAACTTTGTCGAAGCACATGTTTTACATTTCATTTCCACGGTCCTGAAGTCAATGTCAAACTGATTTGCTCCTGATTGTCTGTAGCGTCCCTGATCTCTGAGAATCCACCATGATTCTGTTGAATTTGCATTTGTTTTCTTTAACTGAATTCTGCTTTTTCACAGGGCATTTCTCATGTTGTTAAATGTGCATGCGGCGAGGAATACAGAGTTGGGACAGACCTTTGTGCATAACAAAAGTGCTAGCGTGCACAGAACTAGGAAAAAGAAGCTATTGACTAGAGTAAATGACTTGCAGTTGATAACAGCGCAGACTAAGTCCTGAAATAATATGGTAAGAGGAATTTCATATTGAAACTTTTCTCATATAGACGCTGTGTTTCTTTGTTTGTAAATTGTAAGAGTTCTCTTATATCGAAAATGTTTCACTAGCAATACTCTTGGTGATGAATCATAATAGACGTTGTGTTAAATTTGCCATTTCTCATAATGAAGAATTTTCTTATCTGTCTTGGAAGAAATGGTAGAAAATTACTTCATTTGAACACCCGCCAAGAAACAACCTTGTATCATGAAAAAGGTCGCGGTCACTAAAAAGAAAATATGGAGTTCATTTGATATTAGTGGATTCCATTTCGTTTACAAGAGCCTTTTTCTTTTGTATAATCTGTAACGAAATAAATTTCATCTGGACAAACAGAAATACGACCAGTTTACATGTAAGTTATTCCAGAAACTACATTAGTTACAACCAGCAGGAACGAGTTGAGATATACACATGTGTCTTGTTTACTATAGGGTATTAATATGTTTTGCTTATGAGCTATGAAGTATAGATACTGTGAGTAAGACAAAAAGAGAAAGGCGTACGATAAGGAGATACTGAAATCACTTTATTCCAAGAGCTTCAAGAGCTGCCGAGATAGCATGGGCTTCAAAGCTCTCCGAAAACGCAATGTTAGGGCTATCTTGTGGTACTACATCTTCTCTTTTGAAACCGTCTTCGCTTCGAATAAGCTTTTCACTGCCAAACTCAACAGAGCCCTTTAAAATTAAGGTCTTCTGAAGGCCAGCAAGCAGATCTTCATTATCAGTGTCGCCTCTTTCCCCGGTAAACACAACCATTTTGGAAAGCTCAATTCCCCACCTAACCGAAAGATACCTACGGAGCAGAGCAATCATGAACAGCGGTCTA
This sequence comes from Morus notabilis, assembly GCF_000414095.1. Taxonomy (NCBI): domain Eukaryota; kingdom Viridiplantae; phylum Streptophyta; class Magnoliopsida; order Rosales; family Moraceae; genus Morus; species Morus notabilis. The sequence goes on along the minus strand of NW_010367917.1, from coordinate 252,520 downwards.
TTATTAGAACAACTTTTTAA
>NW_010367917.1:245181-252420 GCF_000414095.1 Morus notabilis | reverse complement strand
AAAAAAAAAAAAAAAAAAACAATAGCTTCTGTGTCCAAGAAATAGGGTCTGTCTAACCTTAGAGCTTGTATTCTTGATGCATACAATGGCACCACATTTAACCTTGAAGCTGCACGAGTGTAGACAAGGTTGCACCGGAAGCCTCTCATCCGTAACCTCTGTCGAAGATCATCGATCCTTCGAATCTGCCATTTTTTCACACCAGAAATGATCATTGCTTTAAATTGTTAATTGGGATGACAAGATGTGATTGTATACATAGCATGACAATTAGTTTGCTGACCTTGGATCCGGGTTTGACATCATAAGAGTAGCACCTGTTACTAGTTGCTCCAGCACACTCATGAATGTCATCCTCAGCTGCGCCTTCTGCCCTGGCAAGCCTCGCTACCGCGGACCGCAAAGTCTCACCGGGCCATCTGTACTCGATATGTGATTCATAGTCAGCATCCGACACCAAATCCATCCAAGGGTAATACATTTCACTTCCACTTCTACACGCCAAAGCGTCCAACTCTTCCACATTCACTTGGCTGCGTTTCAAGGCTTCCACGGTCTCTGCTAATGTTGAACCAGTCACCAACACCAAGCCTATCCGCCCAACGCCTAAACTCAGTGAGCTTGCAGCCTTCATCACAGTGGTTATGACTGGCTGCAAGCTTGGCGCAAAATCTCCATTTGCACCGTAGCAGTCGGTGGCTATAACAAACAGTCGTTGCCTTCTCCCCGGAGAGAAAGTGGCTCCACTAGCCTTGCTGTTGGAGGAAATCCTACTTTTGGTGATGGCGTCAATGAGTTCTTTTTGTCTGGTTGTGGCATCCATCAACTGGTCAATATTGGACTTATTGAAGTCGCCCAATTCAACGGAGAATCTCAAGGAAAGGTCCTCCACATCCTTAAGAGAGTCGCTCATGGGCTCCTCAGGAATCGGCATGATCTCCAAACGGGTGGTGGGGTGGCGGTTGCGGCAGTGCTCGACGTGGGAGAGGTAGTTGCGGCAGTGTTCTGTCCAGGAAAAGCGGTGGATGTTCTTCAGGCCATTCTTCCGACAATCCAGCCAGAGGTTTTTGCCGGCAACAAGCTTTAGTAGAGCGTCTTCTATAGCTTTCTGGTCATGAGGGTCAACTAGGAGCCCATTGTTCAGTGTCTGTAGGTGCAACAACTAACACACTTCACTACTCCTGATATAATTAATTCTGATGGAACCTAATTACCTAACGATCTAGAGCTTAATTTGGGCTACTTATAAAAAACTCTCAAAAAAAAAAAAAATTTCTTCTTTATGTTATATTATGTGTATATCATCAATCCTCGATTACCTTGAGAATGTCAACAGGCCCTCCGTTTTTTGTGGCGACCACAGGTAAGCCATAAGCAGCTGCCTGCAAAAGATTTACATATCATCACCATTAGTGACTCTAGTTACTGCTTTCCTTTTTTTTTTTTTTCCTCGGATGTAGAGACTGACCTCTATAAGCGTGAGACCAAAAGGTTCAACAAGAGCTGGATTGATGAACACCCCCTTCATGCACAAATCAACCATGCATCAAAATATTAATTCTTGTTAGCATGCAATCGATTCTCTATTGCAAAGCAGAAGACGTACGTACGTTGTAGAATTAACAAATGATCAAAGTTAGTTTCCTTTGTAAGTATGATTATATATATATATATATATATAGAATGTATAACTACCTTAGTCTTAGCAGCAAGACGATAAATGTGAGGGACATCAGATTGCTTGTGATGCTTGGGATATGCCACTTGTCCATACAAATCATACCTGTCTATCAGCTTCAGCACAGTGGTCAGAACACTCGAACTGCTGTTTGACATTTCTTCAATGTCATCTCTGTTCCCAAGTATCAGCGTCTGTGGATGCAGCAGTAGTCGGGAGCACAAATTATCAGCGTCTGTGCATGTAAAATCATGTAGAATTAACTAATTAACTAATTAATTACCAAGTTGGCTAGCTCCCGAAGGGCTTGGCATTCCCCATAGGCCTTGAGCAATGTAGTCACGTTTTTCTTTGGGTCCGGACGCGACAATGCAAGGATTATTGGCTTGTGAGGGTTTGTGAAAAACCTCATTATCTGCATAAATATATATATGTTTATATTTATATATACGTACAATACCAAAATTCCTAAATTAGGTTCATGTAGTATGTATCAATAAATCTCCTATATATTAAATTAAAGTTGATCAAAGTGGACATGAATTAACAAATCAATTAAAGTGCAATATATATAACAATGACTTTTATATATCAATTAATTACCTCGGACCAAATAGGAGGCAGATTTCTCTTGGATTGGGCTCTATCAGAGCCAATCAAGGATTTAAGATCAGCATCCGGCTCCTGCATGGAAATAGAATCTTGAGTAGTAACGTTGGAGAAGTCCATGCCAGGAGGTATAACAACCATCCTAGGCATGTACCTTCCGAGGCAACTCACTCCTCTCCTCCTCCTCACCCTCAGCTTCCTCTCCAACTTCAGATCAAAACCATCATACAATCCCCACTGCTCCTCTATCTCCTGTCGTGTACTCGTCACCACCATCTCCGCCGCATCGAGCCCTAGCTCCTCCGCCTCTATCCGCCGCACTATCTTGTACGTCGCATTTATGTCCTCCCTCGACACCCTCCCTTGCTTCAACAGCTGCTCGAACTTGTTCCGCCCCAGTGAGTGCCCCGTCATCACCATCGGCACGTTCAGCGCCGCCGACAGCCTCGCCGCCACCTCTCCCGCGTCCGCATAGTGCCCGTGGATGACATAAGGCCATGCAGGCTTCGTTAACATCGTGGGGGCATTGGAGTTGTTCATCATTACTTCCTCCCCCAGGGCTCGGGCCATGTTGACAATGTGGGACAGGGCTGCGTCGACGAATTCGGGGATGTGGGGCCAGAGAGACTCCTTGGCAATGTACTTGTCCCGGGGCCCACATGGGAGCCGGACAATGTAGGCCCCGCAGCTGCCGGAGGCGTCGGCGGGGCAGCAGAGCATCTCGTTGGGCTCGCCGTAGGAGGAGTCGACGGCGGGAGAGGCAATCTGGCGGGTGAGAAGGTCAACTCTATACACTCCCTTGGTGTTGGCCAGAGCCCTAGCGAGTTCGACGACGTACTTGACCTGCCCACCGGTGTCGGAGTCTCTTCCGAGCTCCATGTTCTCGCCGCGGACCAAGCCGTGCATGCTGATAAGGACGATGTAGAGGTGCCTGGACTTGTTCTCCTGGTCGGACCAGATTTGCATGTCGGAGTTGATGCGGGCGAAAGCGGCGGCGCCAGCAGCGTTGTCTTTGTCTTTGGGATTGGTGCTGCCGCCGTCGCCGCCTTTGAAGTAGTACTCCTTCTCACCTTCGGACAGCTCCGGCAGGTCCTCCGCTGCGTCGTGGCGGCCTTGCTCCCTCTCTATCCGCCGTTTTGCTAGCCTCTGTGAGTCATCCCATGCTATCTGCATGCAATTGCATATATATATATATATATATATATATATGACCACGTTAGCCATATTTTCATGTGTATATGTACATACAGAAGCATCTTGTTGCAAATGTTTAGAAAGTTAATTAAGTGCAAGTTAAAGAAAAAGACAAAACAAAAACAAAAAAAACTTACTATGTATTTATCAGCACTGATGATGTATTATCACCTTATCAACGAAAATATATAATGGTGCTCAAATTTATTAGTGCCCAAATCTAAATATTATCAAACATCTGATAATGTATTTTGTTAATGAGGATGGTCCAATATATATGTTTTATAAATAAAATGATGAGGCTTTTACTGCAGGATTGGAAAATACTCCACCACTAGGGTCTTGTTTTAATAGATTCTCTTGATTTACATACATTTCCATCTTTTTAATGTGATTTAGCCAATTAATTTAATGTTTATTAAGAATACAGTACTGCTATGTATATATGCATGGAGTTTAATTAGTAGTTGTTAATAAAAAGAAGAAGATGATGAATGGATAACCTGTTTCTTTTTGCGGGCGAGATGCCAAATGCGCCAGCACATGTTCTCGAGCCGATTGCTTGGTTCACGCGAGGTTCTTGTGGCTATTACCTGCAATATTCACCACTCACAATATTCATGCCTTCTCCATAAACTACTTCTAAGTTATTATATATAAAATAATATAATATATCCCAAACTAATCATGTTATTTTACATCTGATTCTGATCCGAATTTGATTTTAACAAAAAAGCCAAGCAGTACTTGATCAACTTCTTAATTTCCAGTTTCATTAGTATATATGGACCATTAATATTAGTTCGAGCATATCCATGCTTTGTCTTAATATATATATATATATATATATATATATGTATGTATATGTATATGTGTGTGTGTGTGTGTGTGTGTTCAATTTTCTATTCACTATGCAGGTCTTTGGAGTTTCAAACAAGGGATCACTTAAAAGATCATACTATGTGGTTGTCTTATATATTGTATATTAGCCAAAAATACAAATACAACCTATTATATTAAACGTTTTGTTCCTGTACTCCTATCTATATAAATAAATATATATATATATATATATATTTCCAGCCATTTTCAACTGAATATTTATCTTTTTTCTCAAATGAGCATGGCCCCACCAGTACTGTGGTCCGCCATGAATGGACCAATTATATGATCGTGGCCGGCCCGACCAAGAGGACCAATTTGCCAATCGGTCCAAACAAATATAAATTAATGCCATACAAAATTCGGATGTATTCTCATTTCTGATCACACGTCTTGGTGCTTTTTCTTTTTTCACAGAGAAAAATCAATGGCCTAAAAAATATTTGTCCTATATTCTAACGAAATAACTAATTATTTTGCACAGGTAAGGCAGAGATAACATTACTTCCGTACTTGTGTTTAGTGGATTGTATTTCAGCTAGTAAAAGGCAAGTGGCAGCATATATACAATCCAAAATTGTACACTCATGAAACTGTTATTCAAAGAGAAGGACAAAAAAAAAAAAGAAAAAGAAAAAAAAAACTCATTGAACTGAATCCAACGTCATAAAATATTCTATTCTTTGTGGAATTTTCTTCTTTTTTTTTTTAACAATGTAAAGATAAATACTTTACATGCATGATTATTCATATGCAAATATACATACATATATATATATATATATATATCGCGAAATAGGATTCTACACTGGTGGTAGATGGTGGACCCTGGCCACAGAAGGTAGTTTTAAAATTTTGGGAGTTTAGCAGCTGATGAAAATTAATTAGGAGTTAAGATAAGGAGATCGTGTTAATTAGAAATTGCACAAAGTAAATGAATATATAATTAATGAATACACGATGACGTAACTATAACATGTGTATACAATTTCCCTAGTTAGTGATATAAGTATATACATATATTTATTTATAAGTAGGAGAGAATTAGAGGAGATCATATATATCGAACAAACCTTAATCCAAGTCCTGTGGAGGTCAGACTCATCAAAGCTATTGACAACTTCTTCCACAAAATACTTGGTGGGACTAAACAGCTTGTCTTTGTCTTCGCCTTCAAACCTTGGATTAATATTTTTGAGTTTATTATTATAATTAATTCCTTCATTGATCTTTTTCCTTGTGGTATTCCGGCCAGCGTCTAATATTGCCTCTAAATAACCATTTATCCATTCGTTTCTAGCCATATATATATATATATATATATTAATCAATGGCCTTCTCTCGATGATATATAATCTGCAGAATATATCGATATCCAACAATATTAATTATAAAATAATTAGGAGTAGTACTATATCAATCAATGGCTTAATTTGAAGCTTATAACTAATACATATATATAGAGTTAACGAAGGACTTACGTATTTGTGTGATCTGTTTATGCCTCTATAAAAGCGTTGAGATTGATGAACTTGCTACTCTATGTATATGAATGGACTAGCAAGGGGGGGAAAAATGGAATGTTCCCATAAAAGATTGAAGCACAGAGGGATAACAAAGAGTTTAAGCATTGAAACCAATATAAAAAATTGTCTCTATGAGTGTACATGTGTGTAGAGAGAGAGAGAGAGAGAGAGAGAGAGAGAGATGGTCTCAACTGTCAAGGGGAATTGGCTTTTGAAACCGAGTTGGAGAGGAAGAACAACGCTCATTAAAAAGGCTTGGATTTCAACTTTTTACTTTTTTGTTTGTTTGTTTGTTTTGTTATTCCAATAATAATAATAATAAATAATAAATAATTCTACGAATTTGTCAATATGCATTGGATGGCTTTGGTTCTCTATCTTGTAATCTTATTCTGTTTTAGAGTATATTACCCGAACATCCTTATCCTTTTATTATTCTCCACCATACACCTGAAAATCGCACTCCAAAATAGATCATATATATATATATACACGCACGCAAGGACATGATACGTTTCCGAATAATTATACTATTATTCCTTCATATGTCATTTCAATAGTGAGGTTTGTTGCATTAAAACAAGCTCATCCACGGTTAAAGAGGACAACAATTCCACACACACACAAAAGCAATTAAAGAGGAAAACAAAGCATAAAAATCTTCATTATTGCAGTTCAAGTAAATGAAATTGTTCACTAAGATTTGGTGATTTAAAATTTAAAATTAACATTTCCATTAGCTTTATTCCTGTGCATCAATCCGGCAGGTCAAAAATTAGAGAAAAGGAGAATATATAAGAAATATTCGCTTAACTAAAAAAAAAAAAAAAAAGAGGAAAAAAACCCCTTAAAAAAACATATATATTAACGGAATCGTGCTGCTTAATTTGTAAACTTGAATGAATATGTGGTTCAAATAACCCTAAAACAAAAGGGAATCGGGTACGTAATATTGATATATTGTAAATTAATATAAAGTGCAGTAGTATCCTTTTCTTTCTTTCTTTCTTTCTTGCCATTAATTAATAATTTCACGAGAATTCTTGTGGGGTTTTTAAGGTCTAATATTGACGCGGCATATATAGGTATTGATAAATTAAAGCTTTATAGCTTAGGCTTAGTTTGTTGGTGTTGTAAATTTTGAAAAAAATTACTTTTAGTTGTGCTGAAATAAAAAGCAGCTGTTACAAAAAGTAATTGAGTGTTTGGTAAACTATAATTATAGCAGCTATATTGGTTTCAAAATCAGTGTAATAGCGTTTGGTAAATTATGAAGTTGAATTCCTGTGGATAGTTAAAAATTACAACTATATTATATTATACTATAATATAATATATATAATTATAATA
>NW_010367917.1:239410-244917 GCF_000414095.1 Morus notabilis | reverse complement strand
AACTATAACATGTGTAATACACTATAATCTATAACAATATTATAATTATAAGATTATATTAATATTTAATTATATTAATTATTATATTATTATAATTATAATTATATCAATATAATATAATGTAATAGTCTTATTGTAATATTATTAATATAATAAATATAATTATACCAATACAATTTTATTATATTATATTAGGAGTCTGAATTTTAGATTGGGAAGATTGTAAAGTTTAAATTTCATTAGGGGTATTATGGGTATTATGAAAGTTTCATTAATTGTAATATGTTGATTCCCGTACAATTTAAAAGCTAAAGTTGTCTTTAGGTGCTTCTGATTTTGGCTGTATATTCTTAAAAAATTCTTCAAAAAGCACTTTTGAGGAGATTTACCGAACACTAAAATTAACTTCTGCTACAAGTAAAAGCTGATTTTGGGAGAGAAAAGCAATACCAAACTAAGCCTTAGTCTTATGTATTTGTAGCTGTATTGTAATATTGGTAAAAAAGAATTGGTAATTAAAAAAGGATTGTTTTGTTGGACATATGCATAATGATTGGCATACTCTAATAATTATTGTTTACATGATGAGCGTATAACTGATAATTAGTTTAGTATTTTTTAATCCTTTTACTCTTCATGATCTTCTTATTTTCCATGTAGATAAAATAAAGTCTAAAATTTTGGTTACTATTGTATGAGATTTTGTTCTAAATAAGTATTTATAAGTAAGCATGGATAATAATTATTATTAAGTGTGTGTTATGTCTTTTCGTCCCGTGGTTAGATATGGACTATATATTTAAGCAAACATGTATATGCACATAAATAAGCAACTCATGTGATGATATATATATGTGTGTGTGTGTGTGTATTCTTTCTTCCAAGTGAAAATGCTCATCTTAGATGCTCGATGTCAAAAGAGAAGACTAGTACTTTCCTAAAATTATATATATGAGAAGACTAGTACTTTCCTAAGAGAGAGAGAGAGAGAGAGAGAGAGAGAGAGAGAGAGAGAGAGGATATTAGTGGCATTTTCTTTCATGGCAAACTAAAATTGGCTAGAACTTTCCGTTCCATGCATTAATAAATTTTCATGAATAGCATATAACGTATAGACAGATTTTTTTTTCTTTTCTTTTTTTTTTTTTTTGCCCCAAATAATTTTCTGTGGCATCAGAATCAGATACCTTAAAGTTAAAGGCAAGGTTGGAGTTTTGATCGAGCACAGACCACTTTGCTGACTAGGAATTGGCCGAAAAGTATGAACATTACAATATTACTTTTCCTAAAAGAATCGTATGATATTGAAATTAATAGAATAAAAGAAAAGAAATAGCAAAGCATCCAAAAGTGAACGAGAAAAGAGAGAAAGTTGGGAAATTGAATATGAGCTGAAACGAGAAAAAAAAAATTAAACAACAAAGAAATTCAAGAGATATGGCATATATGGCCATGGGAGTTGAGAAGGTTACATCAGAATCACATGAGAGAGAGAGAGAGAGATCAAATGGCAAGCAATTGCATTAGCTTCAGATATGGGGCTGAAAACAGAAAGGGAAACCCCAAAAGGATATTTGGAGGAATATCCAATGGCAGGAATGTTAGGACTACTCTTATCACATATTTGTGGCCACCCCAACTATCTTTTTATCTTCCTATATACACACACTTGCACACATGCGCGAAAATATATATCCTAGCTTCAACTTTGTCTCAATTCATCCCTTTGTTTTTGTAACTACAAAATTTTTCTTTAAATTTAAGAAATATGATTCAATGTAATTTTCACACTTTATTTTTATTGTTGAAAAGAAGAAATTATGAAGAAACATAACACCTTTAAGTAAGAATGCGAATGAGAATCTTCTCACATACCTATGTTGAGTAATTGATCATACAAGAATTACAATTTTTACATTCTCAGAAAAGTAAATGATCACATGAGATTTATTTTACCTCAATTGGGTAATCTGAACGTCACCCAATATATGGTGTAAATATTTAAATGCATGAGAATTTTTAGAGTGTAGGCGATTTGTTCAAAAATCAGCTAACCACCAAACCATCGCAACCCACCACCCAAACACTGACCCTTGCTCACCCCTAGCGTCGCAGCCACCACCCCATGTCAGACGGGCCCATCTCAGCCACAACAACGTATTTGAAAAAAAAAAAAAAAAAAGTAGTGTACTTATTTGAAAAAGAAAGGAGATATAAGTTAGCGCCTATATATATTGCTTTCTGAGAGAGAACATAACAATTTTCATGAGTTATTTTTCGAAATATTTTCTTAAAATTTTGTCCTTATAACTCATTAGATATCACGATACATATTGTATCAATTTTGAATGCTGCATTAAATAATATGATGTCGTAATGTTGTCAAACACCACCTTTTAGAGAAATTATATATACATGTGCGTGTGTTATATAATCATTAATCTTCTTCTCCTGTATCAGAGACTCTCCACTAGGTAGCTAACTAGTCTTATAATCTTCTTGCTCTTCATCTAGTGCTTCCCAGTCCTTGTGATCACAAGTAAATTACCAAATTCGTTTGCATCTTCCTCATATAGAAGGTGGATTCCGCACTTGTTTATTCTCCGAGTAACATTTCAAGTTTTGTTTTCTGGATACAATGAGAACTCAAATGCGACTTTGGTGATCTTTTCTCGATCGTACAATCACCCAATCCTCTTTAAATATGGTTGCATAATCGAACTCATCATAAGAATAATTAAAACCCCATCACAACTTGCAGCCATTTTCCATTATAAAAACTCATCATAAGAATAATTAAAACCCCATCACAACTTGCAGCCATTTTCCATTATAAAGTGTGGTTTACACAGAAGCTCAACTTGCATCACAACTTGCAGCCATTTTCCATTATAAAAACTCATCATAAGAATAATTAAAACCTGAACCGGCCCAGTATCATATTAGAATAAAGGATCCAAGTAATGAAGTTCAACAAGATATCAACAGAAGCACATACATCGAAACCCAAAAAGCTGCGATTAGTTAGTGTATTTGGAGAAAGCTCGATCTCCACGTTCGTCTTTCCATCTCTTCTCGTTTGAGTAAATTGATAGTGGAACCACTCTGGGATTTCGATCCCCAAACAACAAACACCAATTATATTACCATCTTCAAGTATTTGAAGTCCCTGCATGCATTGATGCATGCACATGAAACCATTAAATTATAAAAACAAGTACACACACATACATATATATATATATATATATGTATGTATGTATGTTCCTTAATTCTTACATAGCAAACAAATTTAGTACATATATGATAATGATTATATATAAATAAACATTAGACTTACTTGGGGGCTTGTAAATTCTTGCAATGCAATTTTCCTAGATAGTAATTTAAGGCCGTGTTTGGAATTGATCCCGTTTTTATTTTCACGTTTTTTGAGAAAAAAAATGAAAACGTTTTCAAAACGGCATTTGGCGCAATAAAGACAAAAAATGGAAATAAAAACGATTTTTTAGTTTAGTATAAAATGAGAGAAAAATGAAAAATGACTTTTAGTCGTTTTTCATTTTTTAATTTCGTTTTCTCCTCTCTAGAGCAGAGAGAGAAAGAGAGACATTAATAGAGTTTTTTTATACTGAAAACAATCTCTTGATAAAACTACCAAATACATTTTCAAAATGATTTCTGTCTGAGATTGAAAACGTTTTCGTTTTCATTTTCATACAAAAAATAAAATCATTTTGAAACGAGTTTCAAACGCGCCCTGAGCTTTCTGACATATGTACTAATCATTTCCTTGTAGCATCCTCTCCCATACAATTGCAGGCAGTTATAAAATAGAAATTCTACTGGTCTCATAGCCCCCGCCGAATGAATCTGGACCCAATATCAATATTATTAAGCTATTTTCTGCACCTGGATCTGCTGACAAGATTTCTTGATTGATAAACTTGATTTAGTATGCGCCAAAGTCCTCCTATTGAGATTAACACCGTTTGCACATGCATTTCAAGGCCTTGATAAAAAGCAACCAATGGGAGCTCTGGTACATATTTATGTTTTGAAAGAGGACCAAGGAAAAATAGTTCAGAACTTACTACTTTGTTCCCTTCCCAAAGTTTGTGTAGTTTGCTATGAGGCAGGTTAAGTTCAACAAGGTGTAGAGGCCTAAAACTTGATGGAATGGAGATATCTAGCGAATCAGGAAGAAATTGAAGATCGCCATCATCTCTGCCAAGAATGCACACTTGGCACTTCTTGAGTTTGTCGGAACAAAAAATTTTGAGCAATCTTATTAGCTTATGCATATTCTGAAAGGCAGCCGGATTGAAGCGCACTTGGTCAGTAGTGATATTTGACATATCTAGAACCATTCCCTCAATTGTCGAACTGCCCTATAGCATGAGTTAAATGACAAATTTAGCCCGAGATCTGGAAGCTTGGTCAGGTTTTTACCTTCAGTATAAGATATCGGCCGTTCCAAAAGATATTGTGAAAGCTCTTTTGGGGGATCTGAGATTCCTTTAAAAGCATTTGAATGAAAGAGTAGAAGAGCTTCCTCATGATTTAATCTCTCAACTTTGTATATCTCATCAACTTCTTCCCTTAGAATGCACGAGCATATCTCTGGTTGTTATGATGATTCTAATTCCAGGGCCAAACCAAATATAATCTTCAACTAAAAATTCTAACTGCTCTGAATCTTTCACATCATCAAGAACGACCAACACCTTTTTCCTGCATAGTCGAGTCTTATCATAAAATATTGATCCTTGAGATAATTAAGGTGCCCATATTCGGATTTTCTTCTTCTAATAGTTCAGAAAACAGTCTTTTCTTCAAGTCATCTTTTTTCCCATTATTCCCTAATATTTGCAAGAATACAACTTACAAATTCATAAGAGAACCGGTTGAATACAACTCGCGCAAGGGTTGTCTTACCTATACCACCAACACCCCAAATTCCTACTTTCTGAATGTCGACTGAAGAGCCAATGCGCAGCAAGGATTCAACTTGTGCGGCACGTTTTGTAATTCCAACTAAATCCTTGAAATCATCACTATATGGCGTATGATTCAATTCGCTTAAAATGGCTTTGACAACTACCTGAACTAAATCAGACTCAGACCTAGAATGCATTTAGGATAAGTAATTAGTACGAATAAAATAAAAATTATTAATTACGAAAAGGCAAGGGACTTAAAAAGACAGTTTCATGAGAAAATGAAATTCTAGACTTTTTTAAATCAAAGTCTACCTAGCAGGTTTAGGGTTTAGAATGTATTTGTTGTAGATCTAGTAGAGGAAACAATATCAGTTGAAAAAGAGAATACAATTGAAATGAAAGTCCAAACGTACCTATTGACCTGTGAATCCCATCCAGCTAGATTGGCTGCTGCTATTTCCAAACGTTCTTCATGTATCTATAGCAAATGCGGATTCATAGCTCCTCTTCTGTTGTCGGATCTATACAATAGAAAACTGGAAGAACAATTTGTTTGTATTTTTC
>NW_010367917.1:237659-239379 GCF_000414095.1 Morus notabilis | reverse complement strand
CGAGTATGTGGGCAAGCTCATCCAAACACCAAGATGCATAGATTTTTTGAGAACATGATTACAGAAACCCTTGATATATCTATGGCTGTGTTAATGCTTCTGAAATTTCATCGCATCTCTCTAGTTCCTCATCATCTTTGTAGGTATTAATTTTTTTCTGTCGTAAAGCAGTATAAAGATGACTCGTAAAATTGTTACGGGTATCTTCCCCTCTTAAAACTAAGAAAAACGTCATAGTTGAAGGTAGGAATAGTACTTGAAGAAGAAGCCATATAGTATATATATATAATCAGGCCTGGCAACAGTATTGTTCTGCCACAAGAAATGGATATAGTAGGAATTAATAAACCCAAAAGTAAGAGTAATATACGAAAGTATAAGAAGCAAATTATTGCCTTCAAATTACATCAAGACTAGAATATATGCATACCAGATTCAGACTGCTTGCTAGCAAAAGCCTTTATCTTCATCATGTGATCAAAAAGAGAAATTCTTTCTCACGCATCAACGACTCTCCAAGCCTGCAATATATAATTGCTACTTGCTAAGAAGAAGCTGAGCGAAGACTTGATATAGGCCAATACCAGAGAATTATTTATTATTTTTTAAAACTTGAAACGGTAAAAGTCTCCAAACAAAAAACAAGTATGATAATTCAATTGTATTTATGCATCCTCAAGTACACTAAGGCCCGTTCATTTCATCGATTCGAGTTTATAATTTGAGTTTTACTACAGTTAAAAGCTCTAAGAAACAGTCATATCTAATTTTTTTATTACAGTAAAAAATTCTCACATAAAATCATTTCTCAATTCAAATTAAAAACTCGAATCAACGAACCAAACGGACCCTAAAACATGTACGACAACTTGAATCCCAACACTAAAAAAATATAAGGTTAAGTTATGTGACGACCCTCCTTCGAGGCCGCCACTGTAACTAACTTTTTAACTTGTACTTACTGGGGTTTCTTAAAATTTGCGGAACATTTTTTTTTTTTTTAAACATAAGAAGGAATACTTTCATAATTCGTAACAATAATTTCAAAAGAATGAATCACTAAATTACTTAAAGCTTTTCTTAATTTTAATTAAGATAAAACCTTTTAAAAATATCTTTCGAACTGAGTGTCATTTGAACTCTTGTTTCACATACTCTTTAAAAGCCTTTCTAAAACTAGCCAATACATTCAGGCCATCTAATTTGACCTTAAAATGAATTTCGTGAGAAATCTTAAATTCAAGTGCTTCTTAAAGTCCTTTCAAAATCAATCATTTAAACCGTCATGTTTAAAAATTCGTTTATTTGTTGCATGCACTATTGCAACGTTTTAAATCTTAAATACTCAAAACTAGGGTTGTTAGCTACAACCTCGGTTTCCCTAACATACGTACGTACATATACTTTTTAAACATACATGCTTGAAACCTTTGAATCATATAAACATACACCTGATTTTACTTAAACTTACTGCGGAAGATTTTAATGTTAGCGGTATCCATTCCCATCTCCACCATTCGCCCGCCGCTCGCCACCGCCCTTCAAGAATTGCTTATAGGTTTCTTACCTACAGCATGAACATATCTGATTGAGCTTTCGCTCAGCAAGTAGGAACTATCTCTCGCAAAATAACTGTAAGTTCACATGTATAAATATGCATGAGCTGATTATGCTTAATTATGATGTCTTATCATAGTCTTATTATCTTATCTTATCTTTC
>NW_010367917.1:125360-224059 GCF_000414095.1 Morus notabilis | reverse complement strand
GTAAGTAGGAATCTCGCCTACAGTATGAATAGATTTTTAAAGAAAAAGTTACACATGTTATATATGCATGTTTATGCTTTAAGTATTGTATGCGATGCTATGTCATGCTGCATACACATAAACAGCGTACATGAATTATATGTGTTTGAGTTAATTTAATATTATGTATACTATGCTAGATCATACTGCATACACTTAAGCAGTGCACATGAAGTATATGTATTTGAGTACATTCTATGTTATAGTATGCTTTGCTATGTCATATTGCATACACCTTAATAAGTCAAGAGGAACTTATAAGAATAATTATCAGTTGAGTGCCGTACCAGCCTCCACAAGGGAGGTAACTCATGCTCCACAAGGGAGAAACAGAAAATAACAATAATGTCCTCCGACTCAAGGGAGGCATTCAAGTTATAATCACGGTGTCGTGGGGGACCTTGCAAACCCTCACGTTCCGATGATTGCGCGCAAGTGGTACGCGAGCACTCGGGCCCATCAGTAAGAAAGATAAGATAAGATAATAAGATTATGATAAGACATCATAATTAAGCATAATCAGCTCATGCATATTTATTCATGTGTACTTACAGTTATTTTGTGAGATATAGTTCCTACGAGCGAAGCGAAAGCTCAATCAGATATGTTCATGCTGTAGGTAAGAAACCTATCAGCAATTCTTGAAGGGCAATGGGGCGGACGAAACGAATGGTGGAGATGGGAATGGATACCGCTCACGCAGTTATCTTCCGCAGTAAGTTTAAGAAAAATCATGTATATGTAAATATGATTTAAAGGTTTCAAGCATGTATGTTTAAAAAGTATAGGTACATATGTATGTTAAAGAAACCGAGGTTGTAGCTAACAACCCTCGTTTTGAGTATTTAAGTTTTAGAACGTTGCAACAGAGCATGCAACAAATAAATAAATTTTAAACATGACGATTTAAATGATTGATTTTAAAAGGGCTTTAAGATGTACTTGAATTTAAGATTTCTCACGAAATCCGTTTTAAAGTCAAAATTAAATGGCCCGATTGAATTGGCTAGTTTTAGAAAGACTTTTTAAGAGCATTTGAAATAAGAGTTCAAATGCTGCTCTGTTTGAAAGATATTTTTAGAACGTTTTATCTTAACTGAAATTAAGAAAAGCTTTAAGAAATTTAGGGATTCACTTATTTGAAATTATTGTTACAAATTATGAAAGTATTCTTTCTTATATTAAAAAAAAAAAAATGTTCCGCAAATTTTAAGAAACCCCAGTAAGTACAAGTTAAAGTTTAAGTTACAGTGGCGGCCTCATAGGAGGGTCGTCACAGATTCCGGCGGAGTTGGAGGTCGTGCCGCATGTTGTTGAACTCAGCTCATCGAGATCTTTCTATTGACACCGGCGGTGTAAAAAACGGAGGTCAGAATCTCAACTTGAGTATTTGGCCATTGATGGTTTGTGTGAGAGAACGTGAGAGGAGAGAGAGAATGAGCGGGAATAAGAGAAAGAAAGTGCAAGAACCCTAAAAATTTCACTATATAAAGTATCTGATTAAGGCAAGATTACATGCCTGATCTTATCCTCAATTATTTCCTCTAAACAGATTAAATTTATACTTATTAGAGGTAATTAGTTTAGCTCACGTAAGTTAATCTACTACTTACAGTCCAGTATCAATTTCTGAATAATTAAATATTATTTTATATTCTTACTCGCGTAATATTTCAAACTGTTTCAAGTCTTGAAATTAATTTTAGACTTAACAAATTCTAAATTTTACTTTTCTGCATTCTATCCCGAGAATGACGTTTCTGACAGTGTCAACTCCCGAGCTCATATTGTATCCATCTACTATAGGTATTTATCTTGCGACTTTAACCTAACTGTCTGGCAATTAAGGATTTTTTTTTCTTCTTTTAAAATGTCAGTGCATTTTTTTTATACGCCGCTAACATCGTGCTGTGCTTGGAGATTCTTGAAATTAAGATTCTCAAACTATACTTGTACTGAAAATTATTCCGCCTTAAAATACGGCGAGAATTTATCGATCGAATTTACTTGATCGAAACATGAACTTAACATGAAATTTGCTATAGAATTTAGGAATACATATATTAATTCCATAAATCCTCCATTCACAATATAACATAATATTTTCTAAGAAAATTCTTAACTTAAAAATACATAAATTATATTATTTAAGGTCTAAAATTTTCTCAGTCATTATAAGTTAATTATTAAATTTTTATACACCCAAGCCTGCAATAACCGCTAAAGCTAGCTTAACAAAGAAAACTGAATAAGTCAATGACAATGATTGAAAAGTCATCTCACCTTCACAAGTGTTTTATAATCTGTAAAATCATTTGCAGATTTTATTACTTTTTATAGTTTATTGTGATTTGACTTTCTAATTAAAACTAACATCTTTAAATGCACACCGCCACTGGATATTCCACGCGGAAGAAAGCTTCAGGATTTAATAACACAAGAAGAGTTGAGGAAGAAATAGGGCATTAGCGTAGAGGTTTCATCGAAATAGGATAAAAATTTATGTTCACATAAATAAAGAGGACAACAGGCTAAGCATGAAACACAGCTCAACAAAAACGCTTATGATGGGAGCCACAATATGCTTTCCTCGTATTAGATCCAGGCAATCCAAAACAATTGTATTCAACAAAAAATTTAGCAAATTAATGCGAAAAACAATAGCATATAATTATGTAGCAAAAAGCATATAAATATTACAGGTGCAATTGATCTTCTTTTTTTTTTTTTTTTTTTTTTTTCAAGTATCTGACGTATTCTCACAGATAGCTAGAGGTCACTATTAGATAGTTCTTAATTATCGGACGCTGAATTTTGCAAGTGTAATTCTTCATCTGAATCTGACAAGGTTTCCTGATCATGATCATCTAAATTTGGTATGCCAAGTTCTCCTATATTGAAATTAACACAGTTTCCACATATATAATTGGAGGCCTTGACAAAAACCAAACAATGGGATCTCCGGTAAGGATTCACATCAACTCTGAAATTATAAGGTGAATGTTATGCAGACAAGATTGCAAGAATTGCTAAAAAGCTGAACGAAGGCAACAAGAAAAGCCAAAAGGCATTCAATTTCTGTGAAACTATATGAAAGTTGAATGGTGTCATAATTTTTTTTTTTTTTTAGTTTGAAAAAGAAAGGATGTCTATTCTCGAATTTAAAAAAAGAAAAAAAAAGGGTCATGGAGTTGGTTGACATGTTATTTTTTTTTTTAGTTTGAAAAAGAAAGGATGTCTACAATGTTGCATTAATTATTTGGTGTTAAAGCACAAATGAGATACTCACCGAAAGTCTTAATTGTTTCCGGTGTCCTCGTCTTTGCTGCCTACGCCGTACTCGTCATCTCCTCCAAGGTTAGTTCTGAAAATTTTCTTAAACCAAAAAATGTGTTGTGGAACACGATATCCGTTTGTCATTTGTTTAAACTTGAGATGAATGATTTTATTATTTTGCAGAGGTGGTAAGTCAAATGCAGATTAGAGGGGTTGATTTGAAGAAAAGAGAAGATACTAATGATGAGAAAGTTGTAGGAGCAGATGAATATTATAGGGAAAGCGAAAAGAATAGTAGTAGTGATTGGATAGGGCCAATTAGTTTGGGAATAAAGATAAACCATTGCTATCTTCACCGATCAGGCAGTACTAACTTTAAGCACTTTCATGGAGGACAAGGACATGGATTAGGCCGAGATTGTACGATGCCATTGTCACGCAGAGGCGGCCAAAACAATATGCCAAGAGAAACACGGTTAAATCTCTCATTAAAGAAGACAAAAGGCTGGCCCCTCGAAATTTTGAGTGGCCATCTCTTCTTCCCATTTGTACAGCCAAGTCAGGCAGCCACCACCGAGAACACTGTCAGCCATTGTAACTAGTAATGTTTAACAGTTTTAAAAAATTAATTAATTAATTAAAGTACGTATTAGATGTTCATATCAAGAAACATCCAAATCTCAACTCCTGGTTGTAAGTTTATAACCAATTCAATTGTCATGACTCATTTTGATTAGATGAAACAGGATTTGGTTTACATGTAATATCATTTCTTACCAAAAGCGTATATATAGCTAGAAAAATCCAATTACCAATAGATGTAATTCAAAATAGTCTGAAAGAGTCTATAGCCCTTGGGGTTTTGAAATGGTGCAAAAACCAACTAATCATGTGTCTCCAGCATAAGTAATTACTTAGTTAAAAAAAAAAAAAAATGTCAAAGCCAAATTATATTTGAAGTAGCATCTTATTGAATAGATACATAACAGCTATTGTAATAGTGTCTACATTTGCAATATTGCATTGATATTCATCAAAAATCTTAATTGTTTCGGGAGTCCTCGTCTTTGCTACCTATGTCGTACTTATCGTCTCCTCTGAGGTTCCTCCCCCAGGTTAGTTTGTCAAATTTTCATTTACGACATTTTTTAGTTTGGTATATAAAATAATTTTATTTAAACCATTTTGTTTTAGACCTCAGATTTTCATCAAACAATGTCTTGTTTACGTACTTTTTGAATCCATCATTTTGATATACTAAGACATGTATCGTAACAAATAAAATATTGTGACTTCTGTTTCTTTTCTGCGCAAACTTATATAAATATATATCTCTATATGTTTAAATGATATACTAATTAATTCAAACGAAGAGTTTTAATTTGAAACATTTGTTAGTTTGTTTAAACTGGGGAATGATTTGTTTTGCAGAAGAAAATCATATGCAAAGAAAGAGTAGATGATTTGAAGGAAAACAAGATTAATGAGAAAGGACAACATTCCAAAAGGGAAGACAGAAGTTGGATAGGAAGTATTCGTTTCGGTTTCAAGAAAAGTTACTGTATTGTTCCTCGAGGAAGCAGTCCTGTACGTTTTCCATTCAAGATCAAATACATTTCTGTTCATCGGTGCAAGGAGTTAAACATCGGAGAAGATTGCAATGAGAAAACCCTACAGATCAGAGAGCAACAAAGCAGCCATGTCGCCACGCAAAGGCAAAAACACAGAGAGCATAAGACACGATCGTTTCTTAACAATTGAACCAACTAATACTGTCTGTTCATCATTTTCTACTACCATCTTATTTCATTTGTTGCCTATTGCTCCTCAACTTTTGTTGTTTTAAAACATATCTTCTATGTCTAATCGCCTTCGCTGTTGTTTGATGTTTTAAGGGTATGAGGATCTATCTGCTGTACAATTTTGATTCATGAAATTTTACTTTATACTTTGTCCATCTGATCTATCAACTCCAACTCCAGCCCATTTTCCCTTCTTGTTGAGTTTTCCCCCAATTTAATTTCCTTTTATTACATAATTAAATCTCTAACATGGATATATTTATCAACTTTAAGAGCCATAGATTATTATTCCAAAAGAAAATATCATTCAGTACATTGTTTTTTCTTCCGGGTTGCTTGCAACCTGTTTTTTTTTTTTTGTTTGGATTTTCCTTTCACCTATTATTAGTGAGTCCTACAAGTTAAGGGTCCGTTTGGTTCACACGTTCAAGTCAGTGATTCTGATTTTATTGGTGCGGACTTTGTGAAAGAAGAAATTTTTGAATTCAAATTCTTTATGAGATACAAAGTACTGTAGCAGATTCAGAATCATGGATTCATTTATAGGAATCAAACGGGGCCTAAGAGTCTGCCGAGGCCAACTCAATCCCAAATCTTCGATGAAATTTTGTATATATTACGTAAAACACGAAGAGCTACAACTTTTCCATCAAAGCACTGCCGGCCATTTCGATGTACAAAGGACTCGAATGCAAAAAAGATATATATAGTACTGAAATATCGCCCAAAATAACAATACCAATTCCTAAACATTGGTAAAACTGATCAGTCGCAATATTATTGCAAAAGGAATACCACTCAAGCTTTCATATTTGGCATGTAGTATTGTCCACCATCCTCAACATCTGACGCTGTTCAAACTTCAAAAGCACAATGCAATTCACCAAATCAAATTTAATAACCATGCATCATTGATCATCAACTATTTTTATGCTAAGTTATGCGTTACTTGGGATTGAGCCTAAAACATACCAAAAAAAAAAATATGAGAAGATAATTCAATCATAATAAACAAGCTAAAATATACATTAACATGTCCACTTCATGATCTCATTAGTCAATTAATACTACCAAGTACACAACTCCAAAATGCACCTAAACGTTACCTCAACTTAAGGTAGAGGAGAATAACACTTTCCGTTCGACCTCTCATTTCTTGGTTTTGTCCAGTACTTCAATGTATCTCTTTGGAATTCCGTATCGCTCAATCAAATGCTTTGCTAGGTCATCAATAACGCCACCTTGAACCAGGACCTCATGTCCTTTTTTACCTGGAACAACAAACACAAGAACGTAAGCATCCAACAAAAATGATGAGATAATTAGTTGGAGAGTTTTAACTTGATACAGTAAGCATCAAAGATTTTCTTAGTACAAGAAGAACAAGAAAAGTTACAGGAAACACACTGATCTAGTAGCAAAATTTTGCTAGGATCCTAGCTAATTCTGAGAAATCACAGTATAACTCTGCAATAAAGCAGAAGAAAGAACTGAGGTTTATTGGACTCGGGATGATAATGAGGCGCTATTAATTTATTAACCCTCTTATTTATACTAACAATTCCTTCTAACAAACTCTAATTGCTACAGACTACTAATCAATTACAACACCCTTTGCCCACACTTAAGCTCTAATTGGTTGGATACCAAATTTCTCAGCAAAAATACAAAGACCGAAGAAGCATCATACCAGGAAGTTCTGCCACAGACGTGCTACAAGCAAACTTTTTCTGCAGCTCAGATGCCAAAGCATCAGCATCGATCAAAAATGTTTCCATCCCAGAGAGTTTTGTCACCTTTTTGTTGCCTTGCCTTCGTTCTGTCACTATCTGGATTGTTTTCAGACCACCTTTACGAACAACCGACTCACCTCCTCTAGTCACAATGTGATGAGCTTGCATCCGGTTTATGAATGTTGATCCCAGATCTTTCTTATGAATTTCTGTTGGATATGTCGAACCTTTTTTTATGGCTCCCTTGAACAGTGCATCACATAATATCGCATCCAAAACAACGATGGACTTGTTTGTCAGCTTCACAAGATTCTCATTCTCGATATATTTATAAACAACAGCAATGGCATCTGAAGCACTGTAAAGCATTCCTGTACCAGCTCCTACAGCCGTAAATATGGGATTTACATGTACACTCGGTTTATAAATCTCCGCAACTTCAAGCATTTTATTATCAGACCGACTTTCACCCTGAGAATGTTCTGTGGTCTGCTCACTTTTCTCAATTTTCCGTTTCTCTGGCTTGAAGGATGAGTAATCTGGATGACCACGATTAACAGCGAATAACACAGCCTCTTTCTTATGCTTATCCTCTTTTGCTGTTATCTGCATGGGTATTAATGTCGTTTTGATGAGCATATAAGACGCACTTAATGAAAACTAAAAGCATCAAGCGTAAAAAAACTAGATATGTTGACTCCTGATCGAAATAGCTTTGTGCAAAAAGTTATCAGATCCCCTTCCGGCTTTATGAGAGAGAGCGTAAAATCAGATGATAATGGTGTTTTAGATACACTGAAAATGTTGCTTTCCCTCATAAAATTAGACTCAATCTTCCGTGGCACAAAGCACAAAACAAACATGGAGCCATGAGTTGAAAAATCAAATTATACACACAAAAAAAAATAATACTAACAATTAGATAATGTTATATAAAAGAGACAGATAAATCAAAAGAGAAATTATTTGAATGTCTGCCCAACATAGCAGTAAAGAGACTTTGCCGTGCGATATCTAAAAGCACTTAAAACTCTCAAAATGTTTCAAGATCAGATTACCAACTTTTTCTTTTATTTCATTTCTTGAAGTGAATAAAGCTTGTTAAATACATACCAATCCTGTAGAAGATTTAGCTAGTAGCCACTTTGACAATTTCTTATGCGATGATTTCTTGATGTCAAGGGTGACGCCTGAAGGTCTACAAGGTAATACGTGATTTGACCTAGACAATCAAAAAGAAAACAGCAACAGCTATTAGAAAATTCTATAAGTGCATAGCAACTGAAAATATTAGACCAAAAGGTTGTTAACCAACTATTCCAAGACGAGATGTCAACCCGCAATTTATTATAGAGAGAGAGAGAGAGAGAATCTAACGAGGAAGGGATCTTAGATCATTAAAAATTTACCATAGTGTGCTTCCAGGCATGGGCAAGTCTTTATCTTTGACAGTTGTGTGCAACGCTTGCAGTAGACACTTGTCCAAAAGCATGTCCACATCCTCAATGGACAAAGGCTGTTGATCCTCCACAACCATTTCATCGGCAGTAGTGGTATCCGTTACCTTCAAATCCGCTACACCTGAGGTTATCCCTTCAGCAGTATCATTTTTGCCTTCAATTTGGGATACTGAAGCAGAATCAAGTATAGGGTGTTCCTCAGCTGCACCAACAGAGTCCTCTACTTCTTTTCCATTAGTCTCACTCGGTTGGTTATGCGAAGAATCTGTAGCATCGTCACGTGAATCTGAAGTTTGACATGATGATGAGGCCGGATCCTCAAACACCACATCTTCCAAAAATCCTGCATTTGGTACATAGTGGCCTTCAACTGATTCCCTGCCGAAAGGTACCAGAAGTACATTAAATCAAGAAGTACTTCAAATTTCAAGCAGAATTTATTCTCTGAGGCAGATAATGAAATACTTGCCAAAGTAAGTCACGATAATAGTGAGTAATTTTCAAAGCCTTCCCTCGCAAACCAGCTTTTAATGCTTCAGCGCTGCTCATTGTGGTACTCCCAACCTTGAGGAAACAATATGAATTTTCTTAAACCAAGACCATTAATCTATCTGGAGAAATAGTGATGCGGAACAAGATGCAGATATTAGGTACTAGGAATTAGACTATGTATGTACCTATTAGGATTATTTAGGTTTGGTTTAGCTTATCTCATTGTTATGTTGAGTTTATCTTATCATTATATCTATTTCTCTAGAAATTGATCTAGCGGTTGAATTTTAAACTTTGACCATAAAAGGGATTTCATCTTGATTGTTCTTCTCTCTCTAAACTCCAAAATTTCTATTCTCCTTCCCTCTATTTCTCTCTCTTTTATCTTCTCCCTAGGTCCTGCATCAAACAGTTTTGGAAGCTCGAAAGCATTGAATTTGAGGAAATAACTTACTGCAATTGGAGCAGGATTTCCGGGAACTTTGACAGCCCATGGTTCGCCAGCAGAAAATGAAGGCAGACCTTCAGCAGGTACGCTGATACCTGGAAACATGAGATCAGCACCCCCAATGACATAACGAGAGACCTCGCCCCCTTTCAACAAGAAAGAAGGCATTAGATCAGGAACCTTCCAGAGAGCATATACTGCAATCATAACATGGAAGACCAGTCAACTTTATTATTTATTACAAAAAGATTCACACTTGAACAGCAGTAAGTAAAATTTGACTTCTTTTGCTGACTACAAAACATCCTAAATACTCCCACACTAATTACGCATTAAAAGAATCAATTTTTACAATGGGCATATGCTTGCTTATCACAAATTATAAATTCTAATTTGGTGAAGCCCACGTGATGTAAGGATAAGGGGGGAAAATGACAATCCCAATCATCCCCGGTTTTGATTCCATTTGAAATAGAATAAATTACAAAATCATGATTGTAGCCTTGATAAGTTTTAATCCAATATTACAAACACAAGAATGTCTTATCTTAGTATAAACTATGTTAGGATTCTTATTTGTGAAATTACTAAACACCGTAAAGGAAATTGAATTGTTAGTAATTCCATTCTCATTCCCAAGCACTTCCTTTGTCATTCATTACTAAATCATAATCTGTAAATGAAGCTATAATAATGTATACTAAAGCAGAGAAAGCAAGACAAAAAAAGAGAATAAAGAGTGACCTGTTGGGAAAATCTCATTGCCTCGACCATCGATATCGAAAAACACAGGAAAAGCAGCTTCAACGCTATAAACATGAACTCGATTCTGAAACTTGGCAACCGTAATCTCCGCCTATAAAAGTAAAGCTATTTTAATTAATAATTAAGAAGAAGGAAGATGATGATTTTGAGAAAAACAAAAACAAAAATGATTGCATATAATGGAGTGGACCTTGGGAGGAAGTAAGGAATCAATATCAGAATCGGAAGCGGCGGGGAATCTGTCCTTGACGGTCCTCTTGAGCTTCTTCCTGTCAGCACCTGACAATCTCTGGTGCGACTTCAGCTCTATCGCCTTCTTAAACATCTTCTTTGCTTATTATTCTCTCTCTTCTTCTTCAACAAAACCAAGTTTCTTCCTCTTTTGCCACGCTTTCAGTGAAGTGAAGGTTGCCCCTGCTTGCCAGGTTAAGCTTCTAGGGATTTTATTTTGCCAACGCTAACATTTTTTCTGCAATTTCCTTTTATTTTTGTTTTTTTATTTATTTATTTTTTGCTTTTACTTTTGTAATTGAACTTCTGTAAAGTAGACTATTAAAAGCCTAGTTATGTGATCATGTGAAGCCCGACTCATGACTCATGACTAACGAGTATACCAACATTCTTAGAAGACTTTTTCTCTTTAATTGGATTTTAGACAAATTTCAATATTTTTTGAAACTTCAAGAGTAAAAATGACACTTTATATATATATATATATATATATATTAGTTATGTAACGTGCGAATATTGTCGTGCTATTGAAAATTTTATTATTTAACGAATAAAGAGAAATTCATTACACAATCATTTAAAAAATTTTGAATTTATTTAAAAAAAAGAAGTGTGTAAAGATAACAATTGACAAAAAAAATAAGTTGAGATATATTTGAAGAAAATTATTTTAATCAATTAAAAATAAAATAGAATCACGTACAAAAAAATTACTCTTACAAGAGTAAAGTGAGAAACAATATATTTTTAAAAATACAAAAAAAATAAAAATGTAAAACAAATCACAAAAGAATAAAGATAAAAAAGAAAAAAAAAGAAAAGAAAAATAGAAAGAGTGTCACGTGAGAGCCCATAGAAAAGAATTTTCCCTTTAATGTATTGTTAGATGTTAGATAAAAATAATAATAATAATAATAAAAAGGTGGGGAACTTATCTTTATTTTTGTCAGCTATAAAAACTACTAATAAGTGTGAATGAAATTTAGATTATTTTTCTTTTTCGACAATATAAAACAATTGATGAACTAACATGCACACGTTCAGAGTAGTTGATTACCAAGCTGGTTCTTTTTCACATTATCACTAGTAAAGTAAGGTTTTTATGTGCATAATAAGTTTTTACTTCACAGAAGAACAAACTCATAGGAATAAGTTGTTTCTTTGGCTTTAGCCTTCTTTAGCCATCAACCTCATAATGAATTATGAAACACTCTTCCCTTTTATCTTTTTCCTGTGAAAATAAAGTAAGCCATCGCATGTGCACTAACCAAGCATACTACTTGGTGGATTAGCGGGCTAATCATGAATAATATCCGAGGAAAAAGGAAAGGTAAATTCATGATGATCCACAAAATCTGCAAAAAGTTCAGAAGAACCAACACTAATAGGACTCAATAAGCGCTATGATTATTTTTAGTTTAAACAAAATCTTGGAAAGCTCCATCACCATACTTGAAGAATTAGTTTTTGCATATAACTTTCAGCATAGCATCATTCAGGCAAAGATTTAGGCTATTTGAACATCGTCAAAACTCAAGCGTCGAAACTCAAGCACCACACCGCTGGAAAACAGATTCCAATGCGCCTCACTAGTTCAGGCAATATGCCCAGCCAAACTAAGAATCTTGACATGCTTTTTCTTCCTGAGCTCATGAGGGACTGGCCCGAAAACTCGAGTCCCGATTGGTTGGCCTTGCTTGTCAACAAGCACCACGGCATTGTCGTCAAACTTGACTTCACTTCCATCGCAACGGCCCCTTTGCATCGCAGCACGGACAACAACTCCATATACAACCTTTCCTTTCTTCACCTTCCCATTAGGATAGGCTTCCTTTACAGATGCAACTATCGTGTCCCCCAGTCTTGCCCCTTTCTTCCCCTTCAGAGCTTGTATGCACATCACTTTCTTCGCCCCGGAGTTGTCGACAACTTTGAGAACAGTCCTCATCTGTATAAAACTCCTCTGCTGCTGCAATGTCGCAAAAAAATAAATCAGCACCTCATAAAATAGTCTAGCATAGTTGACAATTTATATTTAGTTAAACCATATTTGGAGAGAAATCAACTATGAATATGATTGCTCTAAACCTCCCAGCCTGCCTAACTGTTTTACCCCAAAAGCAACACAAAAGAAATGAAAAGGTCATGTATTTGAAACAACAATATTATACAACCATGAAAGGAAACTTAGAAGTGAAATAAAAAAGTACCAAGTAGTTCATTTTACATAAACAAAGTCATAATATTTAAGGCTTACTATGGACCAGTACACTAACTTGAGACAAGCAATTGCAGGGCGTCACCTCCCGTGATGTGTTTACCAAATCAGACAAGTTGTTGCCAAGTCCACCCAACAATGAACGGCCCGCTAGTTATGGTACCAAGCACATTCAATAGAAGGCAAAGAGTCAAGTCACATAAAAACTTACGCCCGTCGATGATAGTAACAAATTAAACAAGCTGAGTTTCTGTTTCCCACAGGAAATTAAAGATAGTATGGTTCAATGCAGTTCAAGAACATGCCGTATCATTCAGAAAATAAGCCAAGAAACTTTTCCAATACTACAATCGTCAACGCTGACTTGACAAATTTAAATCTGTTATAATGGAATAAACAGCTTTCCATTGAGGAAGCCAATACCATCACAACTCCAAATGGCAATCGTTATGGTATAAATCATCTGAGCAGGAACTTGAGCACTCGTACAGTTGTCGTACATGGAAATGGTTATGGCAACAAAAATATGAGGAAACCCAGTACTGATTCCTTCCACCTCTCTTAGACTACCAAAAAAAAAAAAAAAAAAAAAAAAAAAAAAAAAAAAAAAAAAAAAAAAAAAAAAAGAAGAAGAAGAAGAAGAAGAAGAAGAGCACCATTGACGCCTCTACATCCCACGCTCGAATTAGCCCTAGAACATTGATGACACAACAAAACATTACTCGCAAGGTAAGCTCGAAAGCTTGCTGATTTTTCCTTTTGAATCATATAACAGGTATTTTCAAAAGAATTCCATTCCTAGGTTACAAGTATTTCATCACAAGCAAAGAAATTCCTAAGAATCATTTCTTCGTTTAGGGTAGTCTTTAATTCGAAAAGCCAAAAACATCGGACTGAAATGAGAGTTACAGTTTTAATTATCATAACAGGAAAAGAGGTGTTTATTGAGAGAGAATAAAATCGTACCACGGAAACACCTGGAAGCGAAATTGGCAGCCATTTCTGCGTTTTATACAACGTTGTTCGGAACGAAAGAAAGAAAAAGACTTGTCCTATTCCTCTCCTTCAGGCCCTGCGAATACCAATAACCCCCACATAAAAGCAAAAGTAAGAGTGAGAAGTAGCGAGAGAAGAATATATCAAATGAGCCTCGAATTTGTTTTTTTTTTTTTTTCTTTGGTCTAAAATAAGATGAACTCTGAGAGAGACATATGAGCTGAATTAAATCTCCCAAAGTATCTATAAACCAAGTAACATCAAATCCCACCTAGAGAGAGAAAGTCCTTTTTCTCGATAGAGAGAGAAGAGTGGTGGAGAGGCCTCAACGGCGGCAGCGGCGGCTCTCAGCAGGTGACACCGACTCAGAGAGTCTACGGTGAACTATTATGATGAGTGATGACAGAGTAATAGAGAGAGAGAGACGAGTTAGGGATTTATGTTCCTCCCCCCTCCCCCCTTTTTGTGTTATTATTTATTTGTTTTTTTGATCCATTTATTTTCTTTTCTTCTCAAAAAGAAACTGATGAGACGTTTAATAAGGGGATTCATATCATAATTTGAATCATAATTTATAATTTATTACAGTATTTTTTCTCATAAAAAATACACATAAATTGAAAATGGTTCTAATATCATGATTCTAATCCATGAACCAAACGTCAGTTGAATAACAAAACCCAGAAATATATAGGAGTTGTTTGGTTGGGGGATTCGTACCTCGATTTGAATCATGGTTCGTGGTTCGCTATAGTGTTTTCTCTCACAAAAAATATACGTAAATCAAAAATGGTTCTAATCTCATGATTCTAATCCATGAACCAAAACGTTAGATGAATTTGGGGTGTTACTTTTATTTTTTAATTAATATATAATAGACCATATTTCATTTTATCAAATAAATATTATACTTTAGAGCCCGTTTGGTTGGAGGATTCGTTCTCTGATTCGAATCATGGTTCATGGTTTACAGTATTTTTTCTCACGAAAAACACACGTAAATAAAAAATGATTCTAATCTCATTGTTCTAATCTATGAACCAAACGGGCTATTAGAGATCGTTTGGTATGAGAATTCAAATCATGGTGATTCTAGTTTTGATTTTGGAATCATAATCGTGATTCATGATTTTGGGTCCAAATCATGGTTCTGAAACCATAACCAGAATTAGGGGTTTGAACCACCCAAAACTACGTTTGGTTCATGAATTAGAATCATGTGATTAGAATCATTTTTTATTTACGTGTATTTTTTATGAGAGAAAATATTGTAGTAAAGCATGAACTATGATTCAAATCATGGTTTGAATCCTCCAACTAAACCAGTTCAAGGGTGATTCATGGTTTAAAATATCACATCATGGTTTAAATCTTGAATCAGAACCATCATAACCAAACATTGATTTTAGGTGAGTCAAATCAGAATCACCTTTTACTTTTTGTAAACAAACAATGGTTCTCAATGAGAATCATGGTTCTGAGTTCAAAACCCTTACACCAAACAACACATTATTATTACATATGTCAAATGTAACACTAATTTTAAATTATAGTTTAGATAGGCATGGCGACATTTCCCAATTTGAATTAGAAATAAAATCTGAACAGTGTTTGGATAAAGTGTTGAAAACTATCATTATAGTTTTATAACAAATCTTATAAAACCTCATTATAAATGACATTAAAAAAATAATATGGGTGGAGATTTGTTCATCTTTTCATTATGAATACATTAAAAAAAATCATCTCAATCGGAATTAAAATGAAAAAGTTATGACATTTTTAAGATTGAAATTGCAGATGGAGAAGAAGTAAAATCTCGAACTATTTAACTGTTGACAATAATTCGGATTGTTAGAATTTAGGGAAGGTGAATTCTAAAATCAATAATTTGAGTTG
The DNA here is from genome assembly GCF_000414095.1 of Morus notabilis. NCBI lineage: Eukaryota > Viridiplantae > Streptophyta > Magnoliopsida > Rosales > Moraceae > Morus > Morus notabilis. The sequence goes on along the minus strand of NW_010367917.1, from coordinate 208,700 downwards.
TCCTTGAACCATTGTTAATGATTTAAATTGTTTTTAAATTTTCTTCTCCTAAATACCAATTTGAATCTTGAACTAAGATTTGAATCTTAAATAACAGTTTGAGTTATTGAAACAGAGATAACATGATTTCATGAGTAAAATTACGTGTTGTATTCTTCATCACTAACTCATTTTGGGTTTGATAAGTTTTCTCCATCAATAATCTGACTACTAAACTAGTAATTAATCTTCTAAAAAGCCTATGAACTTACATTAACCCAGTGTAAGTCTAGTAGGGAAATAAAAAGGTGCTTTTGGAATTCGTTTTAAAACGATTTTATTTTTTGTACGAAAATGAAAATGAAAATGAAAACGTTTTCAATCTCAAATAGAAATTCTTTTTGAAAATGTGTTTGATAGTTTTATCAAGAGATTATTTTAGTATAAAAAATCCATTAATGTCTCTTTTTCTACTTGAGAGATGAGAAAATATAAATAAAAAATGAAAAACGACTAAAAGTCATTTTTCATTTATCTCTCATTTTACACTAAATCAAAAAATCGTTTTCATTTATGTTTTTTTATCTTTAATTATGTCAAACGCCGTTTCTCTCTTGTGTTAATTTTTTTCTCAAAAAATGTAAAAAATAAAAATAAAAACAACTCCAAACGGCCAAACATTTTAGAAAATTTTAAAAAAAAAAAAAAAAAAAAAAAAAAAAAAACCATGGAAGCTGCGTGGGTATGTCATTTGCTACTGACTTTGACAATTCTTAATTTCTTATAATAGTCATTTTCAAACATCTCGTTGAGCAGCACAAGTTTTCTTTTCTATTTTCTCAAGGGTTGCCTTGGATTGGACCTACCAAATACCAATACTTACATACGCGTTTTTTTTACTAAAATTTTTAAAAAAATTAAATTCAAGTTATAATTTTATTTAAATTCACGTTCTTTTATAAAATTTAAGTTTGAACAAGTCTCGTTTAGTTCGTTGATTCGAGTTTTTAATTCGAGTTAAGATGTGACTTTATGTGAGAGTTTTTTACCGTAATAAAAAAATTAGATGTGACTGTTTAGTAAAACTTGAATTCTAAACTCGAATCAGTAAAATGAACGGGGTCATTAATTTGAGTTTAGGATTAAAATTTGAGTTTTAAGTTCACCCTTCAACTCAAGTTCATAAACTCAAACTTAAGTTAATGAATAGTATTTTTTTTATTCTTAAAAATATCATAACTTTTTCGTTTTAATTTCGATTGAGATGATTTTTTTATGCGTTCACAATGAATAGATGAATAAAATCTCATCCATATATTTTATTAAAACTTTCCATCACTATTGAGTTTTTATTAAAATACTATCTAAATATAAATTCAAGTTTTGACACACTCAAACACAAACTCAAATAGATTGTCAATTCAAGCCATAACTTAAATGTGCACATCTAAATACAAACTCAAATTATAACTCAAATTCAACTCAATATCAAAACTCAAGTTATAATTCAAAAATGCAATCGAACGCCATAATAATATTTACACAATTTTCCAAAGATTTGCATTTTTATTTATTTATTTATTTTACCGCTCCTTCCTTCTTTGGAGTTTATAAGGTACGGAATCCAGTTACATATGTTTGTAAACGGTAAACCCGCCAAAACATGTTTACAAACCCAGCCCATATTACCAAAGATGTCGTTGTCCTTAAGATTGGGACACCATACAGTAAGCAAATAGGTTGCCCCAACACCCATGACCCTTTTATTTTTCCTTTTCTATTATTATTATTATTTTTTCAAAATTTAAATGTCACCGACCGTCCGTGTTGACAATCACAAGCAAACCCACACTCGACAAATGAAAGTAACAATGACAAATAATAATAATATAATTCTAAGAAATGAAAAAAATGACAGATGGAATCACCAAAAAGGAAAAAATGTAACTCTTTTACAGTTACGTTACGCCGTCCAAAGGACCAAAAGCATGCCACCGTACAATTCTTTGAAAAATCAGATCAGATTTATATATAAATTGAAAAAACTTTCATAAACTTAAATTACAGGACGAAACGACAGCATAACAACAGAACTAAACGACAACGTAACACATGCATGAGTTGGTTTACTTACATATGCGACATAGCAAGCGGCACTCTCTAGTTTTACCGCAATTAGGTAGCAACGATAATTAAGCATGCCATTTCTTCTCCTTTTAGTTCAAGGTTTTAAATTTATAAATTTTTTTTCTCTCTTTTACAATTTTCACACAAGACGTTCTGTCATTGGTGATAGAGTGAAATTGGATCCATCATTCAATTTGATTAGAATCAAGTTGTTTCTGCTATATTAATTAGCGTCAAATTTTTTAAGTAATTGAATGAATGATAAACAAAATGACACCATTAATGCTCTCTTTTATTTGGTGAGATGTTGTATCTTAAGATAATATAAGATAAGAAGATGATGTATGTATGTATATTCACACGTTAAGAACTTGAATTGTATACGTGAGAAAAAAATACTATAATAAAAAAATTAAATTTTTAAAATTTTACGATAAAATACACTATAAAACTTGAATCCGCGAAATGAACGAGACCATTGAGAAGAGACATCAATAACTGCATGCTTTTTATATTCACTAACAAACTGCACACTTTTTATTTTTGATTTTCAGTTTAATTTTTATTCTGCAACTGAGCTTGCTAAGAAATGAAAAAATAAAATAAAGAAAATTGTGAAATATAAAAAAAAAATAGAGAGGAAATAGTGGAAAGAACCATGTTCATTTTTCACATTCTAACCCAAAAAAAATTCAAAACAAGACATAACTGAAGACAGAAAGAAGTTTCAAATTTGAAAAGAAACAGAGAATTGGGAAAATAAATCCCTGAAAATACCTAATAAATAAGAGAAGGAAAACAAATATTTCAGAAAAAAAGAAAAAAAAATTCAAAGTAGAAAAGAAAGGAGAGAGAGAAAGTTGCGAAAACATTTCAAAACGCGAGAGAGAGAGTGGGAGAGAGAGTTTTAGAGAGAGAGAGAGAGGGGTTCTTCTTTATCTTTCTTCTCCAACATTTCCTCTTTCGCAGTATTATTACAAAACAAACCATCTTTCTTCTTCTCTTTTCAAAATTGACCTCAAATCCCTGAGATCTCATCCCTTCTCCCCAATCTTTAGGGTTTTGTCCCGATTCGATCCGATCCCTCTCCTTCCTCTCGATTCGATTGATTTTAGATCTTTGATCTCAAATACTTTCTTCTGCCATGGAAGCGATCGAGGAGTTGTCGCAACTCTCCGACTCGATGCGTCAAGCCGCCGCTTTACTTGCCGACGAAGATGTCGACGAAAATTCCAGCTCCTCCCGACGCGATTCCACTTTCCTCAATGTCGTCGCGCTCGGCAATGTCGTGAGTGCTTTCGTTTATCTTCACTTGGATTCGATCCATTTTCATTCGTATTGCTATTTTGGGTGACTGGGTTTTTTCCCTTCGGAAGCAGAAGATTTATCTTTTGCCCCCTTTCTGGATTAGGTCAGATTTAGATTTATTTGTTTGGACCGAGGAAGATCTTTGATTAATCTGGGTGGGTCTGTTCGGGATCTCGAGCGATGTAGTGATTTTTCTTACAGTTAAGATTGCTAATGGCTAAAACTCTAAGTTGGGGTTTTAATTTCTAGTCTATTTGATTGAGAAGAACGGCCGAGGAGCAGATAGAAATGGAAGTTTTTAGGGTTCATATGACTGTCTTGGGTAACGTGGAGATTGTTCCCAGAAATGAGGAATTTCTATACTTATCGCTAGGATTTATACCGATGTAGAATTCCCAATTTCATTTTTTTTTTCGTTTGATTGATTGTAGCACGAAATGTATTCTTAGTTTAGTTAGATCCTAAAACTTGGTTAGTTTACCGTTTAATTATCCTTAGAGTTGGTCTTTATGTCAGAATTAGGATAAATTATCGGATAATGGGCCTATCATTTTTAACATCTTCTTTTTCTAAATTGCTGATAGCCAACAGTGGTGGCATCTCTGAAAAATATGAGAATTTGATTAAGCTTTGAGCTGACGAACTATGAGCTATTTTAAGATAGGTCTGAGGTGCAATGTGGAAAGTGGATCAGCCTTGTGCTCTGTATTATTTTCTTTTAATTATTTAAACTTACTCATGCATCATTTTTGTTGGGGCTCAATATGTTCAGGGTGCCGGTAAATCAGCAGTCTTGAACAGTTTAATTGGACATCCTGTTCTGGTAAGCTGGTTTCATAGTGTTTTCATTGCATATGTATCATACAATTTTTCCGGTAGAACCTCATAAAGATTCTATCTTCTTCTAAGTTTCTTTTCTTATGTTTGTCCAGCCAACTGGTGAAAATGGTGCTACTCGAGCTCCCATAAGCATAGATTTACAGCGGGATGGTGCTCTGAGCAGCAAATCAATTATTTTACAGATTGACAACAAATCACAGCAAGTTTCTGCAAGTCAGTAAAACGCAACTTTGTTGTCTGTGACGACCATGATTTCTTACTTTTCATTTTCTTTTTCTATGATCTTTTTGTTCTGTATTCCAGAACTCTTTTGACAGCCCTAGCTGTAACTGGAATTTTTCTATGACTGCCTGTTAGTTTCTGGCACATGCTTAGGTGATAATATTCAGTGTCTATACACTCCTAGTGATGCAAGCTGGATATTGTAAATAGATCATCACTGGTGTTATGGCTACTTTTACATTTTAATGTTCATTTTGCATGTCTATTCTCTCTCTCTCTCTCTCTCTCTCTCTCTCTCTTGCGGCTTTATTTGCCTTATTATTATTGTTATTTTGTAGGTGCTCTGCGCCATTCTCTGCAAGATAGGTTGAGTAAGGGTTCCTCAGGCAAGAGCCGTGATGAAATATACTTGAAACTACGGACAAGTACAGGTTGGTTTGTGATTGCTTGTGTGATAGTCAACAGAGTTCGGCCCCTAAGTTTACTTTCTCAGTAATGCTTAAAATTAATTTTAGTTGTCAGTTAAGTTTACTTTCTCAGTAATGCTTAAAATTAATTTTAGTTGTCAGTTATTTTCTGTTTGGAGTGTTTTCATGTTAGTTATATCTGTCATCAACTGTCTTGCCAGTGGTTATTTTACTTGATATCCTTGTATCTTATGTGCAATTCTAATTGCTTTGCTTTCATGATTTTTTTTCAGCGCCTCCTCTCAAATTGATTGATTTACCTGGGCTGGACCAGCGGATCATGGATGAATCTTTGGTAAGGGACTAAGGGGTTTTAATGGTTGATTCCATAGGTTATGTTACAGAATTGTCCATGAGTTTATTTGATACCGTTTTCTGGAAAGGGTTCCTTTTATTTAATTTAATTTTTGTTTTCAATAAAAAGAATTTTAAATATTTAAGCTAAAATCTAGGTATGTAGCTCATCATGATTTCTGGTATTTGATAAGTTGTTTAGTAAATTTCTAATGGTTCATACATAGGTTAGTGAATATGCTGAGCACAACGATGCAATCTTGCTGATTGTTGTCCCTGCTGCTCAAGCACCTGAAGTTGCCTCATGCCGAGCTCTCAGAGTTGCCAAGGAATTTGACGGAGACGGTAAAATTGCTATTTTTTAACCTATACTGGCTTTTCTTTTTCCTTTTTTGTTTTAGAATTTCTATCCTCCCGGTGTGAGGATTCTGAGATGTTGTTTGTACACCTTGAGCTCTTGATAGTTTTCTTCTGTACATGTGCTGATTGTTTTCTGAGTTTCTGCCCCATATTACCCCTCTACTGTTGTGTATCATTCCTCTTCTCCAGCTCTATATTTTTTTAAAAGTTTTTTTGGGGGCTAATGGGGAACCAATATTGATTACAGGCACGAGAACCATTGGTGTAATCAGCAAAATAGATCAAGCTGCTTCGGACCAGAAAGCTCTTGCTGCAGTCCAGGCTCTTCTGTTAAATCAGGGGCCATCAAGGGCTTCGGATATGCTCTGGGTTGCATTAATTGGTCAGTCAGTTTCAATAGCTTCAGCACAGTCTGGATCTGTTGGTTCTGAGAATTCTTTAGAAACAGCATGGAGGGCTGAGAGTGAAAGTCTCAAGTCCATCCTGACTGGCGCTCCTCAAAGTAAGCTAGGCAGAATAGCATTGGTGGATGCTTTAGCTCAGCAAATTCGCAGTCGTATGAAAGTCCGCCTTCCTAACCTCCTATCTGGGTAAATTTCTTAGACAAATTCTGGATGCGTACTTTCTAATACATGCACACTTGATCTTTGTGGTAGTTTACAAATTTGTTAAATAACCATTTAGTTACAACTTGGTGTTTGTGAGTTTGCTAACAAGAGCTATTTACGAGTAAATTCATCCCTTTTCTACCCTGAATCCAAATGTGATATTAAATTTAGTAGGGAATTTGTTTCACATTCTCCCTTTTATATTTTGCAGGTTACAGGGTAAGTCCCAAATAGTCCAGGATGAGTTAGTTAGGCTTGGTGAGCAAATGGTGCAAAGTGCCGAGGGCACCAGAGCAATAGCTTTAGAACTTTGCCGTGAATTTGAGGATAAGTTTCTTCAACACATTACGAGTGGTGAGGTAAGTTTTCTTTTGTAATACCTTCTTCTGGAGATTTTTATTATTTAATACTTTGCACGCCAGGTCCCTGAGTGTTATTTTGTTTCTCCCTATTTATTGTCTTGAACGTGCTTATAAATGTGTACAAGATTCATTTAGTTGCCACTTTTGCTAACAAACTTCTATTGTAGGGTTCTGGTTGGAAAATTGTTGCTAGTTTTGAAGGGAACTTTCCTAATAGAATCAAGCAGCTTCCATTAGACCGGCATTTTGATATCAACAATGTGAAAAGAGTATGTATAATTTGCCACATTGCCTCAATTTATTTTTTCTTTGTCTGTCTTTTCTTCTTCTTCTTATTTTTCTTTTTTTTTTCTTTTCTAATTTAAAAAAATTCACTTACTTATTGTATATTTTTATTATTCTGTTACCAGATTGTCTTAGAAGCAGATGGTTACCAGCCATATCTCATATCCCCTGAAAAGGGTTTAAGATCTTTAATAAAAGGTGTTTTGGAGCTTGCAAAAGAACCGTCACGTCTTTGTGTTGATGAGGTAATTCTAGAAATTTAGTATTGTTGTTTTGAAAAAGTTGAATCCTCCTGTTTTGCATTTCTGAAAAGCATTTATCTTCTTATTCTTCCTTTTTCTTTTAAATCTTTCTCTATTTTGCAAAATGAAATTCTTGCCTATATGATACTTCTTTGATTATTGAGGGTGTCAAATCTCTAGTAAATGGTATAAGACTGATGGGGTGCATGCCGATTTTTAAAAGGTACATCGTGTCCTGGTTGATATTGTTTCTGCCGCTGCAGCTGCTACCCCTGGTCTTGGAAGATATCCTCCTTTCAAGAGAGAGGTAGACAACCCCTCATTTTTCATTTCCCCTATTAGTGCATGTAGTTGTACTTGCACTGTCATAGTTCTAATTTTATAATATTGTTTTTCTTTTTCTTTAATGTGTTACACAGGTTGTGGCCATTGCAAGTGCTGCTTTAGATGGGTTCAAAAATGAGGCGAAGAAAATGGTGGTGGCCCTAGTAGATATGGAGCGGGCTTTTGTACCTCCTCAACACTTCATTCGTTTAGTACAAAGGAGGTATTATTGAAAATTTGAGATACTTTGGTCAATAACCTGTTAACTTTGATTCGGAGTTTCTACTATATTCATTATGACCTCGAATTTCAAGCATGAGATTGTTTGCTTGTTAGTTTTGTAGCTTTTATTTATTTATTTATTTATTGTTTAATTTTCCTCTTTTTCCCCTGTAATGTGAATATGTGGCTATTCTAAAGCAAGGAAGTTAAAGAAAAACTTCCAAGTGCTGCTTTAGATGGCCATTACCCCTGTAATTTACTTTTGCTTTATCCGTGGTTGGTGTATTTTTAATGCTCATATGCAGCCATTGATTTTATAAATTCTTTGTTAATTCAGAATGGAGAGACAACGCAGAGAGGAGGAGCTGAAAAACAGATCATCCAAGAAGGGGCAGGATGCGGAGCAATCAATACTAAATAGGGTAGGATATCTTTGTCTGGTGTAAATTGATGGACTGTGCTCTATGAGTTTATTCATGGTGTTCAGTTTTCATGTGTCAATTATTCTTTTGCCCTTTATTTGAAACGTCCTAGGCAACAAGTCCACAAACAGGTGGTCAGCAAACTGGTGGAAGCTTGAAATCATTGAAGGATAAATCTGATAAGGCAGAAAAAGATGCACCTGAGACGTCTGGTTTGAAAACTGCAGGTCCTGAAGGCGAAATCACGGCAGGTTTGTGAAGAAAACAAAAACTAGCTTCTTGATTTATAGTATTATTTTGTGGTCTCTTGAGGGGTATTGGCATTTTTTTTTCCAAGATATACTGCGTGCTGTTTGAAACTTAATGTGTCCATTATTTTTCTAATATGCACAGGTTTTCTACTAAAGAAAAGTGCAAAAACTAATGGTTGGAGCAGGCGATGGTTTGTTTTGAATGAAAAGACTGGAAAGGTCTGTTGTAGTTTTCTGTATGCCCTATTTGTTTCGTTGCAAAGTTATGTTGCCCAATACCATAATACGGGTGTTAAAAACCATGGTATTGTTTACCTTCCTGTTGGAATGTCCTGCAGTTGCTGAATGAGTCGTGGTCTTGCATACTTCACGTATTATTGTTTGCACTGTGTATATATATATATATATTTTCAAATTTCTTGCTATTTATTTATTTAACTCGACCGCTATATCTCTTTATAGCTTGGCTATACCAAGAAGCAAGAAGAAAGACACTTTCGTGGTGTGATCACCTTGGAGGTATGGAGAAACATTATCCCCCTTGTCCTGTTAGATTTTTATTTTTCATGAACTAAGGCTTGATGCTCAAATTTTTCATATATGAATAACATTTAACTCCTGGTTACTTCATTACTTCAAGAATATGAAAAGACTCCTGCAAGACAATTGATTTTGACAAATAAATATTCACATTCTTATTATGCATGTGAAGCATGAACAGCATCACGTATCATTTCTTTTTTACTTGTACGTTCTGGTAGATTTGTCTAACATATTAACCTTGTTTTCTTAATGCTCCAATGAATGAATTCACAATGTTTAAAGCTTAAAATGCATGTGAGAACATTTTTTTTTAATTCCCATTCATCTCCCTTACAATTTTTCTCTTTCAGGAATGTAATATTGAAGAGGCTGCAGATGAAGAGGAACCCCCTGCAAAGAGTTCAAAGGATAAGAAGGCCAATGGACCAGATTCTGGGAAAGCAACCAGTCTTGTGTTTAAACTTACCAGCAAGGTCCCATATAAAACTGTATTGAAAGGTATCGTTTTCTATTGGCTGCTTTAGTAGTTCTGCAGTGGGTTTTTTGCCTTCTTTGAAAAGATTGATGTTTGTTTTCTGCTTATTGCTTTGTTCCCTTGTGTCTTGCAGCACACAGTGCTGTTCTCTTGAAGGCTGAGAGCATGAATGACAAGGTTGAGTGGATAAACAAAATCAGAAATGTTATTCAACCGTCCAGAGGAGGAAGAGGAACATCAAATGAAGGTGGTCTTACCATGCGGCAGAGTCTCTCTGATGGTTCCTTGGTGAGTTTCTGACTTATGCTACTATTTAATTTTGATGCAGTTGATAGAGGGTTGAGAGATGCATAGACAAGTTCTTTTCAATTTTCCATTATTAATTTAGGTGTAGGAAGCTAGTACTATTATTTTGTCTATTAAGCGTGTTCTCAGTTATGACTAAACTGGATAGCTAAGTTCTGGAAATCATGTCTCATTTTTGTATCCTTAAGGATACGATGGCACGAAGACCTGCTGATCCTGAAGAAGAACTCCGGTGGATGTCTCAAGAAGTTCGTGGTTATGTTGAAGCAGTTTTGAACAGTTTGGCAGCTAATGTGCCCAAGGTAAGGTTGTGATATAGAAGCTGAGCTTTTTCATTACTGCTTTTACGGCAATTAAAACTCGGTTATATGCTCCCTCAAAAAAAAAAAAAAAACAAACAAACAAAAAACAAAACTTTAATACGTTTTTGTGGTTCATTGGTTGAGCAGGCTGTCGTTCTCTGTCAAGTTGAAAAAGCAAAAGAAGACATGCTAAACCAGTTATATAGCTCTATCAGGTTTGACAGTTTTCTTAGCTCTTTTATTGTTTACGTTTGTAATATCAGGGCTTCTCTGTGTGTGTGTGTGTGTGTGTGTGTTTGTTTGTTTTATACTTCCAGGTATTTACAGTGATGCTGGTTGCTTACATAATGTAACATATAATGTCTCCATGTAGTGCTCAAAGTACGGCAAGAATTGAAGAGTTACTTCAAGAGGACCATAATGTAAAACGCCGCAGAGAACGCTACCAGAAGCAATCCTCTCTCCTTTCCAAGCTAACTCGTCAACTCAGCATTCACGACAACAGAGCAGCTGCCGCCTCCAGCTGGTCCAATGATGGTGGTAGTAGTGTCGGTATGTTGTTAAAAGCTATTCTCAGTTTTACTCATTCTGTTCCAGCAGATCTAGTCCTCTTTTCCCCTCAGACTTGATAATAAGGAAATGTTAGTTTATGTAGTGTGGTGAAGAAGTTACTTCCAACTAAACTTTGCCTCGTGACATTTCATGTTCTCAACTTGCAGAAAGTAGCCCAAGAACTAGTGCTCCATCTGGTGATGACTGGAGATCTGCATTTGATGCTGCTGCCAATGGCCCGGTCAACCACTATGGAGATTACTCTAGATCCTCATCCAATGGTCACAGTCGACATAACAGTGATCCAGCACAGAATGGCGATGTGAACTCGGGGCCAAACTCTGGCAGCCGTCGTACTCCCAATAGGTTGCCACCGCCACCACCGCAATCCGGTTCTTCAGGGTACAAATTTTTTTAGGTGGGTGACTGATATTCTATTGACAATTCATGTTTTCAGTGCATTCTTGGTGGGTGAGATCGCTCAGCACCGCATCATATGATTTTTCCTGTAGAATCTTTAGAAGAGGAGAGAAAAAACGGTGGTGTACATAAAAAACTTGAAAAAGTTGCTGGGTATCAGGATCTTATGGTGTCTGTAACGAGGATGGATTCAAGGCATACTTGAAATCCATTATGATCTATATTTCTCTATTCAATTTTTCTCGTTTACCTAGAAATTTTTATTTTTTATTTTTTTACTTCTCTTTTCTCTGCTCATTTTTGGACGCTATAGATGTATCTTCGTGTATTGATTTTGATTTTATATGTACGTTCAGGCTTTGATGGCTCTGTAACAGTTGGATACTCTTGTTTGAAATTGAGAGGATGGATATATCTTATATTTCTCAATGTGATATATTTCTCTTCCAAGTACTCAACCCTTTTAAATTGGGCTACTCGATGCCATATGGTCATGGATTGTAGTGATTCTTGTGTTTGTTCGTTTCGGGATTTAGGCTATGACTCTTCGTGTGTAAAGAGCTCTTCTATTTTTGTGGCAGAGATAAGATGAAATAGACGTTCATGGAATTTTTTGCACTTTGGTAAGATGACTTGTCTATTGGACTTTGCTTTTCAAGTTTGACCTTGTTCAAATTGATTTGATTTTTTTGCCTTTTGTGGTGTATGAAGCTAGAAATTTATGTTCGAGTGGAAATAAAATGTTGGAGTAGAAAACCTTTGGGAAACGGAATCGTATACATTATCTCGAATAACTGATCTGCAAATGTAAAATAATAAGGATATAACCCTCATCGTGCATCTTGATACATTTAATCATTTTTTTTTTCTTTTCTTTTGTAGACTCCAATGTTAAGTTTTAGAAGCATAGTTCCTGTCATTCCATGAATTTTCCTAGATATTCATTTCTTGAATAGAATTTTTTTTTTTTCAGAAATAGTAGGAAATATGTCAATATGAAAAGTTTAAGAAAGTATATAGGCTAATTTTTAGTTATAGAAATTAATAGGCCATAACTTGTCAAGTTATGAACAAATTTTTCAACTTATGGTTCATAACCAGATAAGTTATGGACAAATTTGTCAAGTTATAGTTCATAACCAGATAAGTTATGGACAATAACTTGTCAAGTTATGGACGAAAACAGTAATTTGACCTATTTATTAACTTATGTAAACTATTGACATTAATTTTAATTCATCTCAAGTCTTGACTTATTTTCCTCTTTCTCCCATTTTTTTTTTTTTGTACTGAAAAATAGATCTAGTGGTGCACTTCATGTCCCTTAGCTCCTTGGGCTATAGAAGTAATCCCGGAAACCACCGAGTATGTGGAAAGAGCCTGAACTAGTCTTTAATTGACCATCCAATCAGTTTTCACTCCCTTCCATCTTGTGAGGCCCGCATAAGCCCACTTAATTTCCCACAAGGGGCAGAGTAGCAATGCGCAGGTGCGGAGTATCAAACCCTGAGAGGATGGGCAAAAGTGACCTAACAAAAGCGTCATTACCACTACACCATGACTCTCGGTGGTTCTTGTATATCATTTAAGAAGGATGAAAAGAGCCCCTGAAACAGAGCTGTAGAATCAAAAGGTGGGATGTTTACTTCTTTCTGGGGTCACAAATTCTTCCAAAAATCTCGTTTTGTAACCAATAGCCCGTGAGAATAAGCAAAGAATCAAGTTACAGATCAAAAGAAAATGAAAAAGACAAGGGGAAAAAAAAAGCGGTTTGCTGTTACTGTGATAATCTAAACAAAGTAGAGCAACAGACTCAGAAATAGGGAAAACATTTTTTTGCAAGCCTTGCGTGCATTAACAGATGAGTCTGTCTTCTCTAGGAAACTAATCCCGAATTGTGATATTCAACCTCCGGAGCCAATTAGAGTGAAGAATCATGTGAAAGACGTCAAATCTCTTGGGGGTTCCATTGGCCACAAAGTGCTTTTGGACTTGTTTCACTCTCCTATGCATTCTCAAGTACTGAGTTCTGAGATATTCCCATTAGTATTGTTTTAATATTTGGTATGTCCTCCACCTTCACTTGCACAGAAAATAACTTCCAATTGAGAACATCATTGAAAGGAGGAACGTAACCATCTGAGATCAACGCGTAGATGGCTTCCACCACTCTAGGGCTACCCACTTCATAGCCACTGGGGCACAGGCAATATTTGCTTTTCTTAAGCATTAGTTCGTAAGACACACCTCATTGGGAAGTTGGTCATAGACTCGCACATCTTGGTCTTTCTCCTTCCATTGTTTGAGAAGTAGGTGCCGTATGTGGCCGTGTAGATGCCCTGTGAAGAAGGCTAGAATGGACCGACGAGATGGGGAGAGACCGCCAATTAGTCCTTTTATTTCTCCTGTTCGGAGATGGATCTCCGGGAACGAGACGTCCTTAGAAGGGTTGAAGCCTTTGGAGGTGTTGGCATTGCATAGAACTCTTATGGACTTGCTGCATAGATGAGGAACGTATGAGGATGAGTGCGGCCCCTGCAAAATCATGCAAAGCGAGTTCAATTCATTCACATCAATACAAAGAGTGCTTTAACATTTTTAGCACTATACTCGTCACTACAATAGAATTTAACTATCACACAGTAAAGATTAAAAGAGGTGGATCCCAATTTACAATGTCGCAGTTTTGATGTACTTCCATACGTATATGATGTACTTCTATACGTATATGATGATTGCATTACTGGTGGACACAAATAACATTTTTACAATATCACAAGTGTTGCTTTTCATCGTCATCAATTATGACATGCAGGACCCTAAAAATAGAAATGTGCACAAGATAAAAATTAAAATTATTAGGTCCTACAATGTTATTCGATAATTTTTATGCACATACACATATGTGGTGATTAAATCACTATGTGATATTTTGATAATAGTTTGGGCCGGCTTTGTCTCTATAGTTATTAGTTGTTACCCAATCATGGCAAGAAAGCATGAAATGGTCGGCACCAAAGCTTCGGCTCCAAAAAGGATGCTTGGCAGAGATGACATTGACATTGATTAAATTGCCAATTTTGTTTCCAGTTTCTTCAATTTTCTCTCTCTCCTTTTCACTACTTTCTCTTGCTTCCCACCTCCCTATATATACACACACACACACACACATATTATATATATAAATAAATATGTATATATAGTCCAATACCAAGAGAGTCATGAGAATATGTGTACGCACACATGCATGCATGGATGAAATGAACACATTGGAATATTATCACAAATTGGTAACTCTTCTTGCAAAGAGATATAACAATATGATAATAGTAATATGAATGTATATGTATGTGTGTATATATATACATACACACGTAATGCTTACCAGTTGAGGTGGCTGGGCTGTTTCATTAGGTATTGAAACATTAGGAAATAATAATGGAGCTTCTGCTGCTTGCGCTTCAAAATATTTATAAGGAGGAGCATTTTGTGACGTTGATGAGAAAAGTTCTAGTTGTGAAGAAAAGGAAGTACTCGAGACGCTGCCAAATCTCCATGACCATGAAATACAACTAAATACAATCAAGACCATAAACAAAGGAACCAGTAAAATCAATACAACCAAAAATGTTGAAGATGACAAGCATGAAGGCATCAAACATTTAGAATATGGCTTCTTGGAATTACGCCACATAGCTACCTTCAGAATCATGTGATCTGATCTCTTCTCTCTCCCCCACAAAAAAAAAAAAAAAAAAAAAAAAAAAAAAAACACTTGCACTAATAAAAAGTGTTGAGAAATTGTTACTTTTTTTTTTTTTTTTCTGGGACAGGATTCATTTCTTGGAATTCTAGTTATTCCTTGCTGCTCATGAGGGTCATATCACTACCAGAAAAGAGAACTAATAAAATAAAGGAAGTAAATTAACAAATGAACGAAACTACCCAATTACCACTATATAATAAGAAACTTACTAAAAATAGTTTTAGGAGACTTGTAATAATTATATTAGGAAAAAAAGAACAACTAAATACTACTTTCTATTTATGTTCTTGTTTCACTTAGTTGTAATTAATGATCAAAGGCTTAAGAGGCAAGTTGTCCAATCGAGTCATGAAACAATTAGTAGAACTTAGAAGGAAGCTTTTCCATTTTCCCAAGAGATTCTCTAGAATTAATCAAATCTTATATATTTTGCTCTTAAATTTCATCATGATTTGACGAGATATGAAAGTAAATAAAATTAATTTTCGAAAAACTAACCAGTACATCTCCATACAACAATACACACAAACGCACGTATAATTGTGGGAGGGGTAAAAAAGACGTCAAAATCCATACAAAACAGAACCACGAGGTAGCAACTAGCCTATCCCATATTCTTATTTCTTGGATATAAGAACATTAGGAAAAATCCCCCAAAAGTCGAAATGAATATATAATAATAATAATAATTAATAACAATAATAATAATAATTAATAATAATAGTAATGAATAAATGAACCAATGTCGTTATGCCCATTGACGTGATCTAACCGTCACCGTCCCTATCACGGTCACGTGCACAATGCATGTATGTTTCATTCATATGCGCGACGATAATAAATTTTGTAGTTTCTTATGTGCTACGCAAACAGCAAAATATCCAAAGCTGACCGCAAGAAATATTGAAGTGGATCAAATGGAATTATGTCATCCATCAACGCATAGACATTGATCCGATATTGGAGGACTATGAATTATGATTAAGCGTAAGCAAATTATCCAAATTGCATCTAGCCAATGACATTTTGTATGAGCTTATAAACTATGTATATCATATCCTGATATCCATATAGAATTTATATTGTACCATTTCTCATGATTATTGAAGATGTTTGAGCATGAACATATTTGAGAAAAAATATTATATATATATATATATATATATATAACCCAAGCAAGCATGGTGTGGTGAAGTACAAAAGAAACAATACCATTCAAAAAATTGAAAAATTTTGAGAAAATTTGTTTCAGTGAGCTAATTATTCAACAAGTATTTATATCTTATGGTTGTATTTTAGAAATAAACATTTTATAAGATTGCATGAGAAAAATCTATTTTTTTTAACCGCAAGAGCGAGTCTCTATTGAGAGAATACTAAAGTCGAGACATAAAATTTGGTCCAAATATTCATTCCCATTTCCTCAAAAGAGCACGAAATCAAATTTCACAATACCTTTTTGGTATGCAGTCTATTTGGTAGTTTATTTTTTTGGTACCTATTAGAGAAATTTCCTCTTCTTTTTCTTTTTCCTCCTCTCGTTTGCTTCTTTTCCATCCAATCGTTTGTATGTCTGTTGAATGTAATGTAGGTCCTTATCAATATTTCTTCGTCTTCTCTGTGTCGTCTTGCTTTTTTTGAACTCATATTTTTGGTACTATATTTTTCACAACTTTGAGATGTAGAAACTTTTTTGCTTATAAAGTCCTCTAATATTACAAGTGCTCAGCAAGCGAGAACTTAAAAGTGACAACCAAAAAGAAATAAACAAATAAACCTTTTTTCATTAGACTAATTATATAATATCCTAAGGGAATTCCTTTTTCACAGGTGGAAACTAGTGTTTTAGTTGTTAGATTGATTTTTAAGTGGTCTGATCAATGTATATATTAAAAAATTACACAACTTTAATGAAACTCTTCTTCAAAAACAAACAAAAAATGATATCTACGTCTTATAATACTGTATTATTTTTGCTTTTTTATTTGGTTGCACCGTCAATCTAAATGAGAATCGTTTGTTGCACTCAATCTTCTTTGAACTTTTTTTTTTTTTTAATATTTGAAACAAATTAAAAAGCACCAAATTGCAAAAAATATGTAGAAAGGGTTTACTTAAGGGACAACCTTCACCCCTGGCTCTAAAAAAGACAGAAACAGACGTTCTTAAAATAAACGGTGAAATCTACTTTCATGGACTTTTCCTCATTAACCAGTAACCACAATCCTACACTAGAATCTTATTATACCTGCATATTCGATCTTTTTAATGAAAATGAAAATGAAAATGCAAATGGAAATGATGTAATTTATATTGACAGAATGAAGAAGATAAGGATACAACTCAAGAGTAAGAAAAACCAGGAAGAGCTAATCCAACAAAATTTCTTCCAGGAATTGGAATGGCAATTGTTTGTTCTCTCAGCACTCAATGCCTTATAAACACTAGCCGCAACATCTATAAAAAGCCTCACAACTGCCAACGATGAAAAAATTAAACAAACAATAAATATTATTATGTTCTTATTCTCTATTGACATCTGCTTCTCCCGCACCTTTTCAACCTCGTATCTGCAACCAAATAGAATATATCATGATGACCACTTAAAAAGGCTATAAACCAAAGAGAATGCATTTTTCTATTTTTTTATAGCATTCTTTTTCTTTTTCTTTTTTAATTTTTATGTTGTAGAGAGCCATTTTCACAAGTTATTGACTTTGCACTAGCAAATTGCCCAAAAGAAATCCTCCTAAAATCAGATTGAAGATACCATGATATAAAAACTTGAAGTCATTTTAAGCAAAATTACCTGAGAATGGCATTGTCCCGGACTATATTATCCATCTGGAAGGAGACGAGGGACTTCCAAGAAGTAAGATCATCAACATCTTTAGCCTGCAAGGACAACAAAAAAGTTAGTGGACGAGATATATATTTAGTATCATCGACTTTTATCAAAATGATAAGATGATCGCAATTCTACAAGGCAAGAGTGTTTCACATACTATGATCCTGCGGCTCTCAAGGAGATCCCTTATGTCCGTTCTGATATTCTCTAAAAGTACATCTTTATCTCCTATATCTTTGTCAATTTCTTTAAAGATATTGCCGTATTTGGAAGTCAGTTCCTCGAGGTATCGCTCCAAAACTGATAAATTTAGATCCAAAGAGCGAACTTTCTGCACAAGTATTTTGAGAACTGCATCCCCAGGCATCCTTCCAGTTTGTTGATGACGTACTTCTTCGATAGGATCAGGCACATTGCTCTTCATAATTTCAGTTTGAGAACTAGTTTCTTTATCCATATGTTGATCAAGATCATACCCCGCAAGGGTCTCCGGCTGGGACAAAAGAGGTTTCTGGTCAGCAGTTGCTCCCTCAGACACAGACACGGACACACTACCTTCCACAAATATCAAATCTTCAAGCATTCGCTCAACGGCATCCACTCCATACACCTCAATAACACTCAGTGTACAATAGAATTCTGAACCATAGTGGCTTAGAAGATTCAACTTTAGATATCTCACCCATTTGGGCTCTGAAAGAACAAATCTCTGTGCTAGCTTGACATTATTAGCTCTGAACTCTCCAAGTTTGACCCATTCATCTGTCGGATAAACTAAACTGCCAAGCAGCTCAAAATCTTTTAAATTTGAAGAATAATGCTCAAAATTAGCAATCTCAATAGAGTCCACTAATGTTTCTTCCGAAAGTTCTATGACAACGAATTTTTCTTCTGCAGAACAAGGATTTCGAAGGTACTTGTCTTCATCTTTACCTAATATATTTGAGGCACCCTTGGCTTCCTTGTTAAAAGCCAAGACTTTAGCTCCCTTTGATGCTGAAGCATAATTGTATTCTTTGCCTCCAGGCTCCACTCTATGCTTTATACCTCCAGCCTGACCGTTGCCAGATTTACTTTTGGAATTGTATGTTTTACTCTTGAATTCATCAAGACCAAGTGGAACAGCGCGAGAGAGACGGTCTGTTTTGCGCACATCACCATCAAGCTTCGCGCCTGCACTACTAGAATTATTCCCCTCAGGTTGCTGACCAGTGACAGAAACGCCATTTATGCTTCCTTCAGCGGGGACATGATCTTGATATCCGCCATTTGTGCTTCCTTCAGATGGAACATGATCTATATATTCTTCAGTATCTTGTGCTTCACTCGATTTGCTTGATGTATCACCATTTCTGTATGGAGCCTCAGAGGAATGAATCGGATCAGTATTTTCAATTAGATGTTTATCAACAGAATCCGACTGTTTTCCACATTGCAGCTTAGCTTCTTCCCAAGTTGATAGGCCAATTGAAGCTACCACAGCTTTATCTAAATCTGATAAATGAATAGATCAAACCCAAATAAGCAGCATTCATGCACGTACAAAGTTCAACAGTTATAAAAAATAACCCAGTGTAAATTAATATGTGAGTCATGCCTTTGAAAAGCAAGTATAATAGGGAGAGATCATGTTTATGTCCAGAAATTCTTCCGGAGCAGCTTTTAGAAATGGGTTTATCCTTTTCTGCATTCCCCCCTTTTTTCCCTCTTTGTTTTGTTTACAGGTAATAGTAAGAACTGTGGAGACAGACTCTCGAGACGAAGGAATTTAAGTTAAGTAGGACGAAAACTGAATACATGCATTGTATGTTTAGTAACTTAAGTAATCAGAGTGATGGAATTTCTTTAGATGGTGTGGAGATTGAGACTTCTAGGAAGTTTAGGTACCTTGGGTCTATAGTGCAGTATAAAGGAGATATAGAAGAAGATATTTAACATATGATTAAGGCAAGGTGGGTTAAGTGGAAGAATGCTACGGGAGTTTTATGTGATAGCAAGATGCCTATTACATAAATCTAAGATGTTGGGCCATTAAGAGACAACATATATCTTAGATGAGTGTGACAGAAATGCGTATGTTAAGATGGATGAGTGGCCATACGAGAATGGATCGCATAAGGAATGAAGTTATTCGTAGTAAAGTAGGTGTAGCACTAATAGAAGATAAGGTGCGCGAATGCCGCTTGAGGTGGTTTGGGCATGTCCAACATAGACCGCTAGAAGCACCAGTTCGTGCTTGGGAGGACATTCTTATACCTAATACTAGGAGAGGGAGGGGTAGACCAAGAATTATGTGGACCAAAGTCGTTAGGAAAGATATTCTAGATCTAGGCCTTCAGAAAAGTTTAATTTCGAACAGAACCGTGTGGAAAAGTGAAATCCATATAGCCGACTCCAATTAAGTTAGGATTAAGGGTTGTTGTTTTGTTTACAGGTGATACTCATCACACGTTGACACCACTCTCCGGGAAAATTTGTTAAACACGTCTTCCACGAAAGAAAAATGTCGTTCCTACTCGAAGAATAGAAAAAGACCTAGTCTAAGACCTCGCTAAGAAAATACTCACCTAAATGCATAAGAAGATAATTGTGATCAAATGCATCTACTGCTATTTTTCAAAAACTTAATGCCTCACAAAGAAAATTCAGTCCAAGGATTACCTTTATGACCGTCACCACGACTAATCCATAAGCTGAAGAGGAACACGAGCCCCCACAAAACAAAAACCAAAGACAAAGAGACCTTATACAAGTGACTCTTTCCGGTGATGGTCTTCTCCAAAGCTCTTCTTTCCAGAAGAGCTTTACGTGACCGCTGCATTGCGCATCAATTCAGTCTACCGTGAACTGCAGATAAACAAGCCTGCACACAATAGCAGCAGCAAAACAATTCAAGGATTTGCTTATACTTTTACTTCCATTGTTCAAAGCGAAATGAAAAAAATAATATTAATATAAACCACACTCCATGACAGAAAGATATTATTGAATTAAAAAATAAGCTACATTTTCATAATTAATTGAACGAATCCAAAATAATTCATGGACTCGATTTTATTTCCATTGTCCAAAGCCAAAGAGACAAGAAAATCAAATAATATAAAGCACACCCCATGACAAGTAGATAATACTAAATCAAAAAAGAAGCTAAATTGTTATAATCGAATCCCACCTCCAAAGTCAATCAAGCGGCATTATTGAGGTAATCAAAAAGTTAAAACGTATAACTTGCAGATTCAGCTATATACTTCTAGAATTGAAAAGAAGGTGTATAAATTTCAGTAGAAGAGCAACAGAAAGTATGTAAATTCTTGATGAAGCTAAATACCCACGATTTTTTTTGTCCATTTTCTTATGATCCAAAAGAAAAAGTGGGAAATTTAAAAAACACACAAACAAAATGAAAAGTACCATAACAGCTGTTACATGTTGATTACCCAATTCAGAGATATCCCCCCAATAAAACTGAGAAGAGTATCTTCTAAACAAAAAAAGTGTAAATTTAACTTAACAGTCAAGCATTAAAAAAAAAATCGACTTTTAGACCTGAAATGAATCGACTGGTTCACCAGAAATCACAAAGTAAAATTCAAGTATAAGTTTATTGGTTGTGCATATGATAAAATCCCCGTATTAAAAAAAGGATATTATTGGAATTCAGGATCCAAAAATCCGAGCTTGATTTTAAAATTTTGAAAAGAAAATAATAAGAAGACTTGATTGAAAAACAAAAACAAATGGATTGGAAGAGAGGAAAAGGCCGAAGCTCAGACCTGGAAAATGTAATATGACCAAAATTTAGAGGTTAGAATTTGGAGATCGGAGAAGAGACTAGAGAGAGCGTAGAAGAAGGGGAAATTGCGCGTCGCTCACCAGTGAATTTGACGTCGTCTTCTTCCTTAATAGTAACATATTTCTGTTTCTGTCGTTTTCTGTCAATTTGTAACGGCTTCGCTTTCGCCGAATGTATGCTCTCTCTCTCTCTCTCTCTCTCTCTCTCTCTCTGTTTCTCTCTCTTAAATTATGTTTCTCTCTCTAGAGGATGATTAATAAAGTTTCATTGAAGATTTGAATATGCTCTCTTGTGCGGTCCTCTGTTTTTGTTTTTGTTTTTTTTACTGGCTCTCTGTTCTTCTCTCCCAAGCTTTCACCTTTTTGGGGCAGCTCGCCTAAAACAGGGGATGATGGATACAGTTCATACAAGAGCTAGTTATTTTTTTTTATTTTTCCTTTTTTTCCCAAAACATTTCATCCTTAATAAACAACTGTTTAATTTTCAATTTTGTTTTTAAATAATTTTTATATGACTTATCTGTCTAAAATTACATAATTATCAATAAAAATATAATTCTTAAAGATAATTCCTCCTTATCTATAAAACAAAGCAATTATCAAAATGTGCCAAGTGCCACTTGTTGCTTAGAAAATACACTAATTAAGAATATTCTATACTTGTGTAGTTGCTTTGGGTAGCTTATCTTATAAATTATGGGATTTCTTTCCATGAATGTTATATAATTTGAAATTGGAAACTTTAGACTTAAAAAGAAAAACTTGTATAATTTTTTTTTTTTAAAAAAAACGCTTCTTACAACTATTTATAGGCATAATATTCTTAGAAATCCAAATATAATGCTAAATTGCAGCTGCAATTATGATTTTAAACCCAAAAAATTATCCTTCACTTTTTTGAAAGGAAAAATTACATTTAATTAAAATACTAACAAATAATCGTCTTAATATAATATTAATCCATCAGAAAGATAAACACATGCCTGAGATCCGAAACTGAAAAAGCATCTCGGCACACTAATAACGAATGGACTGAAAGAAACATAAGTTGTCGAGCGTTAGAAGGACAGATCTTCAAAACCCACATAAAAGGGGCATTTACATGGCATAGAAAAAATTCTAACCGGACAAAGACCACCCTATCAGCATTAAGCCGAACACTTAAATCTAATAAAAATCAACAAATCAGATGAGAGTCGAGTGGGGATACCACCAACCTTATTACAAACTAAAAAGTTACAAAAAGAGAAAAACCTCCGGCCACTGCTGGTAGAAACCTTTGGTGAAGGGCGTCCAGCCAAAGGACTATCGAAGAAGACAGCTAGTGAAGAGATCTCAACCACTAAACAGAAAACTCTCTTGAGAAAGGAAATCGTCCATTCGGCTTCCAAGCTCTTAACTAGCTCAAATATGTCCAAACGGAGCCACCACACCGTATACTACCACCACCAACGAGAATCTCATGACAAGACGAGTCGGATGATCAAATTTCACGGCCAAGAGTCCGACAAGACACCCAAAAATATTATCAGAACTCCGACCAATCTCTGCTCTCTAAGAACCTTCTCTTAACCAATTAATAGTGATGATATGGGAAAAGCATTTAAGATTAGATTTCACTTCTGTTCACCTCTTTTTACCTTTAAAAGATTAAAAATTAAATTAAAAAATCAGCTATGTAGTGTATGAATACAATAAAATGTTGTGCATATATTATCATCACACCTTTCAAGCAAAAAAAAAAAAAAAATTATAGTCTATGCTTTTATATCATATATTATTATGCAGGAGCAATTAACATGAGTAATGTCCTATTGCCAATTATACTACAACCAAACATAGATATATACGTACCAATAACTACTTATGTGTCACACAAACACATCAGTTATTACTCGTTTAGTTCGTTAATTTAAATTAAGATGTGATATTATGTGAGAATTTTTTACTATAATAAAAAAATTAAATGTGACTATTTATAAAAAATTTTTACTGTAATAAAATTTAAATTTTAAACTCGAATTAAAAAAATAAATGGGACCTTTTTTTTTAAATGGAAGAGCCAACGGAATTTAAATAAAAATGGAGGTGAGATTAATATGATGGTGTGGGGAGTGCAGTGTGCAGCTTTCCAATAGGATCCAGGGAGACAAGTCGGTGGAGATGACGTGGAAAGGCGTGATTGGGCCAGAATTCTAACACTTACGTGGGAACAACAAAACAAACACCCAATTATAAAAAAAAAACAAACACCCACCAAGCTGTCACCACGTGTTCAACCTCGCCGACTCCATTCTGACCCTCTTAATTAATATACATATTTAAAATTTATTAAATTAATAGTAAAATATTCTTCATCTTCTTTCCTTGCTTTTTTGAAAGTTGACATTTTTAATTTTTTTTTATTTTGGTTTTTGTTTACACCTCTGATTCTGACTCTGCTTGAGAGCCACTTGGTCGCCGCTCTAACGCCGATTCTTTCTCTCTACGGCCACGACTGTATATCACAAGCTTTCAAGAGGTAATTTTTATTTACCTTTTTCATAATCGTCAAGAGGTAAATTTTGTTACTCTCTCTCTAATCAGATCATACTCTTGATTGTTGATTCCTAATTTACTCTGGCTGTTCACCGTGAAAACGGGGACGTAATTTGGGAATTAGCTCAAAAAGAACATTAATGGGAAATTTAAATCTCATTTTCCTTTCCATTTATCTCTAGCTCCTTATATGTATATTACATCCGTTTTTTCCCTTTTGCAGAAGATTGCTATTCCTTGTACTAGATGGATTATTATCCTATAAACTTGTAAAAACCTTTCTAGAGAAATGGAAATCACCAAACATATTTTAGCAAGTGTCTCTCTAGTTTGTTTGTTTGTTTGTTTGTTTCTTCTGTGTACTAATAGGTTGATGTTTCCGGTACTAAACCAAACAACAGATGTCATTGCACTGATTGGTATATTGTAGATGATGATGATGTTATAATGAAAATGGAAACAGACAATGAAAGAGAAAAATTTAGTAAAGTAGAGCCTTCTGTCCTACAATGGAGCCAATGGCAGTTGCTAGATTCAATTCTCCCAACTGGTGGATTCGCCCATTCACTCGGTCTAGAGTCATCAATCCAATCTCACCTAATCTCATCCCATGAAGACCTCCAAACATTCACAATCCACCTCCTCCACAACACCGGAAGCCTTCTCCTTCCCTACGTCTACGCCGCAGCCACATCGCCCGACACCGCGACGTGGCGCAGGCTAGACAAGGCGCTGGACGCCACACTGACGAATGAGGTGGCCCGCAAGGCCTCAATCGCGCAAGGCTCAGCCCTCATGAGGGTGGCGGCCGCCGTGTTCGCAGACACCGAGCCTTGCATAAAGGCCATGAGGGATTCATGCTTGGGGGGGTCACGTATGAATTTTCACCATGCTCCTGTGTTTGGGTTGGTTTGTGGGCTGCTTGGGATGGATAGTGCAACTGCTCAGAGGGGTTACATGTTTATCACAATGAGAGATGTGATTTCTGCTGCAACTAGGCTTAACTTGGTGGGGCCCTTGGGTGCTGCTGTGATGCAGCATAGGATTGCACTACTTGCTGAGGAAATTGTGATCAAATGGATGGATCGTTCGGTTGAAGATGCTTGCCAGGTTGCTCCTCTGCTTGATACCGTCCAGGGTTGCCATGCCTATTTGTTTTCTAGGCTTTTTTGTTCTTGAGAAATATTATTCTAGATAAATCATATTTATCCGTTGGTGTATCTGATTTTTTTTTTTTTTTAGTTTATTGTCAAGTTATAGTTTAATTTTACCGACACGTGTGACAATGCATTACCAGACAGCGGGGCTTAGTATTCTAAGGCGTTTTTTTTTTTTTTTTTTTTTTTTTTTTTTTTTTTTTTTTTTTGGTGAATGGAACTAGCTTCCAACTTATTCTAATTTGTGGAAGAAATAATGGAACTTGACTTGTTTCATTTGTTGTTGGCGAGAGAGAGGCCACTTATATAATGAGGTGATGATGCCAGTTCAGAATTCAGATAGAAGATTTATGATTCCAACTTTCTGTGTAGTACAACTCTGTTGAATGGTTTTCCGTCCTCTGGTATCAATTATGATTTGGATGTGTGAATTTAGATTGGTATTTGAGAACTTATTATTCTAGAGATTTTAATGGTATTGGTGATAATTACTGGATGCCGAGACTGTAAGGATTTGGGTTTGGTGATGATTACTAGATGTTGAGACTCTGCAAGGATATTGGTAAATGGACCTGTCAAGGTATTTTCTTATTATCCCTGTTACGGTACGGTTCCGTGGTATTTTCTTATTGTGGAAGCTGTGACTATCTCTGTAATGATATGATTTTAAGATAAGCTTCTGCTTTTTGCTATTCATGCATAAGAATTTTAGTGGTGTCCCAATACCATTGGAGAGTTGGAGATATCTTGTCATTGTCATACTATCGTTTCAAATAGTTTCCGAGTGTCCGGGCACTAGTGGCGTCCTGTTTTCCTCCTTGTTGGTTTTCTTTCGCAGATCGGCCTCTATGGATCCGTTGCCGCTGCATCAGCCGGTGTCAAAAGCTATTCTTCTGCGGAGCCAAGTGTGTTTGGATGTCTTTGGTTTGCTTATGGGAAGCTTCGGCTCAAGGTCATGCACTCTTTTTGCTTGCATGGATTTTTTTCGCACTGGGTTTTTTCCATGCAAGTTTTAATGAGGCCTCCTACTTGGAGTAGATCTTGTGGCTTTCCATCCCAATAGGGTTTAACTAAATTTAACTTTCATGTTGTTGGATTGTGTGTTTCTGTTTTACCTTTTGACTAATTTGTGTGAATTTGTCTTCTTTTGAATATATAGAGTGGAAGGCTTGGTGTGTGATTGGGTCTCTAATAGGTGTCAACTTAATTAGAATGTGTTAAGAGTTCCTTGATGCTAATTACCCTTTCTCGTCATTTATCATAATTCTATACTGCTACCACTGTCATTCCATAATATGTTTGACAACAATTTCTTTGCTAAAAAGAAAAGAAAAATGAAAACGAAAGTCTCTTAGTCCCAACTCAATTATTTGAGTACCTGTAGTCTACCTGAATAAAGGCGTCTTGAATGGTGAGAAAATATGTGCTATCTTATTTATAAGATGTATTGTTTGACTAGTTATTTGTCGTTTTAAACTCTCGCAATTTAACACTTTCAACCTGTTTTTTATTTTTTGGTTATTTTTTTTGGAAATGGTTTATTATTTTCAACTTTTTATTATAATTAGTATATTATATGATTCATATATTAATTATTACTTATTTATTTAATAATATATTATATGTTATTCCATTATTACTATATTATATAACCAATTTTTACCAATTAATTTTTAACTAAATAACAAATTACTATTTATTTTCTATTTTCTATTTTTTATTAATAAATTACAAACTTAATAATAAAAACTAATATTTATTTTTTAGTGATAGTGGTTTTTTGATTGTTTTTAATAATGTTTATTCATATCTTTTGAGACATGAAAACGAAAATGAT
This sequence comes from Morus notabilis, assembly GCF_000414095.1. Taxonomy (NCBI): domain Eukaryota; kingdom Viridiplantae; phylum Streptophyta; class Magnoliopsida; order Rosales; family Moraceae; genus Morus; species Morus notabilis. The sequence goes on along the minus strand of NW_010367917.1, from coordinate 181,851 downwards.
TGCATACCATGATAAATAATAAATAATAATTAGTTTCTTATTATTAAAATTTGTAATTTATTAATAAAATAGAAAATAGAAAATAAATAGTAATTAGTTATTTAGTTAAAAATTAATTAGCAAAAATTGGTTATATAATATAGTAATAATGGAATAACATATAATATATTTTTGGGTTTGGTGATGATTACTAGATGTTGAGACTCTGCAAGGATATTGGTAAATGGACCTGTCAAGGTATTTTCTTATTATCCCTGTTACGGTACGGTTCCGTGGTATTTTCTTATTGTGGAAGCTGTGACTATCTCTGTAATGATATGATTTTAAGATAAGCTTCTGCTTTTTGCTATTCATGCATAAGAATTTTAGTGGTGTCCCAATACCATTGGAGAGTTGGAGATATCTTGTCATTGTCATACTATCGTTTCAAATAGTTTCCGAGTGTCCGGGCACTAGTGGCGTCCTGTTTTCCTCCTTGTTGGTTTTCTTTCGCAGATCGGCCTCTATGGATCCGTTGCCGCTGCATCAGCCGGTGTCAAAAGCTATTCTTCTGCGGAGCCAAGTGTGTTTGGATGTCTTTGGTTTGCTTATGGGAAGCTTCGGCTCAAGGTCATGCACTCTTTTTGCTTGCATGGATTTTTTTCGCACTGGGTTTTTTCCATGCAAGTTTTAATGAGGCCTCCTACTTGGAGTAGATCTTGTGGCTTTCCATCCCAATAGGGTTTAACTAAATTTAACTTTCATGTTGTTGGATTGTGTGTTTCTGTTTTACCTTTTGACTAATTTGTGTGAATTTGTCTTCTTTTGAATATATAGAGTGGAAGGCTTGGTGTGTGATTGGGTCTCTAATAGGTGTCAACTTAATTAGAATGTGTTAAGAGTTCCTTGATGCTAATTACCCTTTCTCGTCATTTATCATAATTCTATACTGCTACCACTGTCATTCCATAATATGTTTGACAACAATTTCTTTGCTAAAAAGAAAAGAAAAATGAAAACGAAAGTCTCTTAGTCCCAACTCAATTATTTGAGTACCTGTAGTCTACCTGAATAAAGGCGTCTTGAATGGTGAGAAAATATGTGCTATCTTATTTATAAGATGTATTGTTTGACTAGTTATTTGTCGTTTTAAACTCTCGCAATTTAACACTTTCAACCTGTTTTTTATTTTTTGGTTATTTTTTTTGGAAATGGTTTATTATTTTCAACTTTTTATTATAATTAGTATATTATATGATTCATATATTAATTATTACTTATTTATTTAATAATATATTATATGTTATTCCATTATTACTATATTATATAACCAATTTTTACCAATTAATTTTTAACTAAATAACAAATTACTATTTATTTTCTATTTTCTATTTTTTATTAATAAATTACAAACTTAATAATAAAAACTAATATTTATTTTTTAGTGATAGTGGTTTTTTGATTGTTTTTAATAATGTTTATTCATATCTTTTGAGACATGAAAACGAAAATGATTGCATACCATGATAAATAATAAATAATAATTAGTTTCTTATTATTAAAATTTGTAATTTATTAATAAAATAGAAAATAGAAAATAAATAGTAATTAGTTATTTAGTTAAAAATTAATTAGCAAAAATTGGTTATATAATATAGTAATAATGGAATAACATATAATATATTATTAAATAAATAAGTAATAATTAATAATTAATATATCAATTATATAATATACTAATCTAGCAATACATAAAAGAACTAAAGCTCTTTTTTATGGGGTTGCCACACTCACCTCTTTTTTTTTTTTTTTTAAAAAAAACTTTTTTATCTTTATTTTTTTGTGTTTTTTAAAAATATATTGTTCTCCACTTTACTTTTATGAGAGTAATTTTTTCTCATATGTTCCTATTTTATTTTTGATTGATTAAAATAATTTTATTCAAATGTGTACTTACTTAATTTTTTTTTTTGTCAATTGTGATCTTTACACATATTCCTTTTTAAAATAAATTCAAAAATCCTTAAATAGTTGTATAAATGAATTTCTCATTATTTGATAAACAATAAATTCTTAATATGTGCGGAGCACGTTACAAAACTAGTTATAATAAAAAGTTGAAAATAATAAACCATTTCCAAGAGGTAATTAAAAAATAAAAATCATGGTTGAAAGTGTCAAATTGTGAGAGTTCAAGATTTAAATGCTAAAAAATAAAGTTCAAGGTTGAAAGTGCAAAATTAAGATAGTTTAAGGTTTAAATTACCAAAAAATAAAGTTCAGGGTTGAAAGTGTCAAATTAAAAGAGTTCAAGGTTTAAATTACCAAAAAATAAAATTTAGGGTTGAAAGTGCCAAATTAAAAGAGTTCAGAGGTATAATGCCAATAACCCTTTCTATCTCTCATCATTAATGTATATTGATGTCGTTTTCTTCTTTTTATGTCGTTTTCGCTTTTTTATTTCACAATCTCATTCAAGACTCCGTCACTCTTCTCTCATTCTCTTCACTGTCGCATTTACCTCTACGAAAAAAACCCAAGACCAATCTCCACTCGCCGTCGCCGCCGTCGGCACGTCGCCTCCCACCACGCCATTCGCCGTCCGCTGGCGTTCCTTCTTCCCATTCGTCCGGCGTGCTTCTCTGAGGTTAGTTTCTTTTTTATTTTTCCCAAATCCCAATCTGTTTGGATGTTGTGAAAATGACTAAATGAGGAGGAAAATGAATAGGGAAGTGTTAGTTTTGTTGGATTGTGGAATTAAGATTTTAATTTTTAGGAGTATTGAGAAATTTCACAAGTTCGAAACTTTATCTGTTTTATCATTTTTTTTATATTAAAGTTTGTGTTAGTTCTCTGGTTAGTGATTGGGTGTTCATTGTTGGCTCGGTGTTCGTGGATAATATGACTTGGTTTAAGGTTGATGATTTGGAATTTGGATTTGAATTTGGTTTTAGGTTCATCTTCTTCAGACTTCAGCTCAGCGCCCCCTTCAATTCTTCTTCTTCTTCTTCAACCTCCATTAAAGCTTCTCAAACTTTCTCCCTCTAAAAACCATGACGCTTCCCATTAAAGCTTCTCAAACTTTCTCCCTCTAAAAACCATGACGCTTCCCATTAAAGCTTCTCACTTCTCTCTCTTCCTCACCTTCCTCTCCCGCAACTTCTCGTCGTCCAAAGCCAGAACCCTCCCAATAATCAAAGGCAACAACTACATTAGCTCCACTCAGTACAAAACCAGAGCTCTCAAACAAGCCCAGAATGTCTTGACCGAATATCTCCACGCCACCAGAGGCTTGCCCTTCATCTTCGCCGAGCAAATCTCCGCCAATTCTCTCTTCGCCATCTCCGAACTCATTCGCAAGATTCACTTCTCCGCTTTCACCTTCTCCGACGCCTTCAAAAGATTCCTCAGGTATCACCCCATTAACGAATTCGAATTTTTCCTCGAAAGCATTGGCATACATCGTGATGATGTTCATTTGTTTCTGCCGAAGAAGAAGTTTTTCTTCTCGGAGGATTCGACTGTTCTAGATGCTTCTTTGGCGCTTATTCAATTTGGGTTTCCGTGGAATAAGTTGGGGCTTCTGTATAGAGAGGAAGTTTCGATTTTTAGCATGTCTGGTAATGTTTTAACTGATAGGCTTAATGGGTTTAAAGAGAGGTTTGGGTTTGATAATCTTTGTGTGGTTGGTGTATGCTTGGCTTTCCCTTACTTGTTGAGTGTGGAAGGCAAATCAGGTGGTTGTATCGAGGCGGTTTTTGAGGATTTGGAAACGGTTTTTCGAGGATTTGAAATGGGAAGTTGTGTTGAGGGAAATGTGGATGCTTGGTATGAGCTTTGTTGTAAAGTTAGGGTGTTGTATGATTTAGGTTTTGAGAAGGGGAAGGTAGGGGAATTACTGTGTGATAGGAAACAAATTTTTCTTGAATGCCCAAAAGAGGTTTTAGTCCGAAAAGTGGACTACTTTGCAAAGTTCGGTGTTGGAAAGGATGATGTGCTGTTGTTTCTTCTTGAGAATCGAGAAATTTTGAATCTTGATTTCGAAACGCGGGTGATATCGGTGTTGGGATTGCTCAAACATTTTGGAATTGGCACAAAAGAGTTGCAGAGTGTTAGTGAGAAGTATCCTCATGTGTTGGGGAGAAACAAAATGGAAAATTTTCCTTATGTAATGAAGGCTTTGGATCTGCATGAATGGTGCTTCGACAAGATTAGGAGTTCAAATGGTCAGATATTGGCAATGTATTCCATTGATTGCCCTGATGAAGATATGAATAAGGAGTTTTCAGATGGCCTGAAGAAAATCGAATCTTCAAAGTGTCCCACTCATGCGATGAATAAACTGGATTTCTTAAAACAAATCGGGTTTGGAGAGAATGCTTTGACTTTGAAGGTCCTAAATATCTTGGCTGGCTCTAGGAGTGAGCTACAAAGCAGATTTGATTTTCTTCTCAGCAAAGGTTTCGAGCACGCAAACCTCTGTTTGATGATAAGAACGAAGCCCAAGATACTAAATCAGGGCCACGAGAAATTGGAACCAAAGTTGAACTTTTGGTGCCAGGAAATTGGATCCTCTATACAGGAACTAGAGAGAGTGCCAGGATTTTTGTGTTTTGACTTGGAGAATCGGACTAAGCGCAGATACAGATTTTATGTCTGGCTTAGAAAGACTGGCGTATATACGAAGAAATGCGCCATTTCATCCATGATTTATCCCGGTGAAAAGCAGTTCATAAAGCGCCTTCTTGAGATTCACCCAGCTGCTCCAAAATGGTATTTAGAATGTTTCTAAGATAACAAAAGACCCGTCAGTGGTTGCGAGGAGACATCTCTGATTTAAGCCTTGTACCGCTGTCTTCATAACATCATGGAGAAGCTTGTCTGAGAAAGAAACATTAGAACTGAAAGGTGAACCTTTTGTGCAAGAGTCATCTTGGACTTGAGTACCTGAATAGTCTCCTGGGATTGTTATGTTTTTGCTAGAAGATAATGGCTTATGCTCTGAAGACTACTCTCTTACAAATATCATTGCCACTGGCCACAACAGCATTGTGGCGCGCCTTTTTGGAATTCATTGAACTGCTCCAAAGTGGTATTCTGAGTGTTTCTCATACGAAAGACTCATTCAATGATTGGCAAGAGTCATCTTGGACTTGAGTGTACATACCATGAAGACTCTTATGCAACATTTGTGGGTTTATATTTAATCTCATAAAGGTGATAATAGTTTTCTTCTCGAGGATTCTTGTTCAAATTTTTGGAATTGGTTTGCTACCTAAGAAGGGTCACTACTTACAATCTTAATTCAGCAAGTTGAAGTGCCGAGGCTCCTTATGCTTGATAACCCTATAATTGTGTTGTATTTTCTGGCAATGAGCATTTTCATTAGTGTTTGATGCTTACAATCTTGGTTTTATTTCTTTTTCTTAAACACAAAGGCAGGACAAGTATCCTGAAATTGAGGGACGGATGCATCACTGAGTTATGCACTTGTATTGCTTGTTTCAAGTGAAGATGGAATGTGGGATTTGGGAATCTAGTGCCAAATGGGATTTGAACAATTACTGAAATTGAATGCAAACCTTGTGCTTGTATAAGTTTATTATTGTCAGTTTTACATGTACTAGAGACTAAAACTCTCTTTCTCAAAATTCTGGATCTTTTCGTCAACTATACAAATTCTTTTTCCAGAGTTCCTAAATAGCTTTTAGACTTTATCATTGAGAAATTTTGTTGAGATCAATTCTAGTAATGTGCTTTCAAGCAACCAAAAATAAAAAATAAAAAAAATAAACTTCTAGTAATGTGCATGGATAGAATGAGAACAAGCATGATGCGTTTTTGCTTCTTCAAACTTTTATAAGGAAAGCACTTTATGGTCAATTTCTGTCTTCTGATGTCTTTTATTTACACACAAGAACCACTTCTATCAATTTATTTCCCTTGCGACATTCAACTCACGGGGCAAAATTCTCTGACCTGCCATGAATAAAAAGTTTTTGATGGGGTCTCTAAGTGAGAAAATAGATCACAAGCATGAATAATATGCTTTTGGCTGGAATATTTAGTTATCATTAATTCCATAACATTTGGACTAATTATATGTTCGTTTTCTAATACAGATGGATTGAAAAATGTTAATCAAGTGATGACAATTTGTCCAACAAATGTTGAGCAATATGGGACTTTGCTTTAGTGATGTGAAAAGGAAAGGAATGTAATAACCAATTCCCAAAAAGTGATGCATGCTTGAACTTTTTACCCAGGAAAAGAAATGAGCTAAGCCCTTCAACAAAACATAAAAACATTGAGCAAATGACGACTAAGTTTGTTAATCAAAACTTGGCATGAAAGTTACCTCAATGCAAAATTTACGTGACTTTATTACTCAGGTTACTCAAGGAATTATCTCTACTGTTCAATGACCAACCAAATAGGGGATTAACTACTGAACATGAAGGCACGGTCAGCCACACAACTCGATTTCGTGTCAATGAAATTTTGTGAAGATTTATTGTTGGCATGTATGGCAATGCCGCAATGATAAATATTAAAAAATTCAAAAATACTGTTTTTCTGTTCGTTGTTGCAAGAGCTGTTGTAACTACCTGTTGCAACAAGTCTATGTGAACTGTAGAATTTGAAAACCTGAAGTTACACGTGTTTTGTGATCAGATAATCCTTCAATCACGTTCATTTAACTCTGAGAGTTAGTTATAAAAGAGATGAAGGTCGAATGTTATGAGATAATGATAGAAATTTCAAGAAGAAGATAAGAGGGTTTTTCAAAACAATAATTCTATAGCAATTCGAATAGATCTGATCAGATTTTGAGTTATCCATCAACTAGAATTGTGGAGAATGAAATTCCAAATACAACTCAGGATATTTACTGAAGATTTGAACAAAATAATCCTAGTTTGAATTGAATTCAAAGTCAAACCTAAATATGATTCTTCCTGCTCTACATCTGTTGGGCACTTGAGCATTATCTTTTGTTCAAACCTTCAAGCATCACCCCAGTGTGTCGAAAACCTCTCTAGCCTTCGAAGTTTAACCATCATTGGCTGTGTCAATTTGAATTCATTACCAGAGGGGTTGCAGAACCTAAGCACAATGTATAGTCTTGAAATCCGGAGTTGTCCTGGCATACAAACTTTGCCCGATTAGATTGAGAAACTTGCTTCACATTTCGGGACGTGAAAATATCACATTCTTACCTCAAGGTATCAAGTGTCTCACTGTCTCACTGCAATCTAGTGTTAGGAACCCCTCTTCATAGACTAACAACGGAACACAACTCAGAGAGAATTATTTGAAAATGGGTCAAGTTCCTTTTATTAATTCACTCTTTTGTCTCTCCGAAGAGAGGAATTACAGCCACAAAAATAAGAACTTAAGAAAAGCAAGAACAATGGAGAATTCGAGGTTATCCTTCCTCCCAAGGTCTGCTAATAGAATTCCTAATCAACAGACAGCCTATCTCGTCCCCCCTCCTTCCCTAGATATGCTCCCTAGCTAACAAATTCCTAACCAACTTGCCACATCAGCTCTCCTTTCTCATATTTCCCATATTTCCATTCCCTACCCCCTTGTCTTGTACAATTGCCCTATGCCCCTTCCTCCGAGAGTAGACCAACGTAACAGGAGGCCTAACAATACCCCCCCTTCGAGGACAACCTTGTCCCTAAGGTTGAAAGTGGGGAATTGCAAGCGGATCGTAGCCAACGGTTCTCAAGTAGACTCCCACTCTGGAAGGCCCTGCCACTGAAGGAGTACCTGCTGCTCCTCGCGGCCACCCACCATTACCACTCGAGACGCCAGAACTTCCTCCGGGCAGATGCACAATTCCAAGTCTGTGGAAAACTTCTCCGGCAAAGGCTGCACCTTGGATGCCGCCCCCTTAAAAGGTTTCAACTGAGAGACATGAAAAACTGGGTAGATGCGAGCGGTATCCGGCAGGCATAAACAGTAAACGACAGGACCAATCTTAGCCAAAACTTCAAATGGTCCATAGAAACGCAAAGCGAGTTTCTCATTCTTGCATCGAGCAAGGGACTTAAGGCGGTAGGGCCGCAATTTAAGCAAAACCAGCTCCCCGATATCGAAATTCAGTTCCCGGCGTCGGCTATCTGAAAATTTCTTCATACGCTGCTGGGCTAGCAAGGGATGAGATTTCAACAAGTCCAACATTTCATTACGAAGAGCCAACTGGTCCTCCACTGCAGCCACCGTGCTGGGAGTGTCCTGAAAGCGAAAAAGGGTGGGAGGGTCCCTGCCGTAGACAATGCGAAAGGGGGTGAATTTGGACGAGGCATTAAAGGTGGTGTTGAACCAGTATTCAGCCCACGGCAAAAACGAAGCCCACAACCGCGGTTTATCGCCTACAAAGCACCGTAAATAACCCTCTAAGTAGCGGTTAACAACCTCTGTTTGTCCATCGGATTCCGGATGATAAGCGAAACTGGTACACAACTTAGTGCCCTGCAATTTGAATAATTCGTGCCAAAATTCACTCATAAAGATCGCATCCCTATCACTTACTATGGAGCGTGGAACCCCATGAAGCTTAACGATGTGCGAGACAAACAATGCAACCACTTGTTTGGCCGAATATGGGTGAGCTAGTGGGCAAAAATGGGCGTATTTCGACAGACGATCCACGACCACCAAGATGGTGTCAAACCCGCTGGACTTAGGCAAGCCCCGTACAAAATCCATGGATACATCGTCCCAAACCAAGTCCGGGATAGGTAAAGGCTGCCAGAGGCCTACTGGCGACAGGGCTTCGGACTTATTCCGCTGGCAAATCTCGCAGTGAGCCACATAATCCCTAATGAAACGCTTCATCCCTCGCCAGAACACTACGGCGGACAACCGCTTGTAGGTACGTAAGAACCCGGAATGACCCCCAATCATTGAGTCGTGAAACTCATGCACCATCCGAGCAATGCAAGGAGAATTTGCTACCAAGACTAGTCGGTTCTTAAAGAACAATAGGCCATATTTTAACGAATAGCCTTCCATGAGCTCGCCGTCTTCGAGCTTAGAAATGGTTGTGGGCCACTCTTTCTCTGTGCGCTGCTCTAATCGGATGGCCTCCAAATCCCCGGCCTGAGGCATGGTGAAGGCGCAAAGAGTAGCATCCGACCAGTCGCCCCGCCTTGATAGCACGTGAGCCACCTTATTGGCCACTCCTAGCTTGTATTGTACCTCAAAGTCATAGCCAAACAACTTATACACCCACCGCAGCTGGTCAGGAGGAAGTTGGCGCTGACTCATGAGATACCGCAAACTTTGCTCATCAGTTCGGACTACAAAATGCCGCCCTAGTAAGTAGTGTCTCAATTTTTGAATTGCCAACACCACCCCCATAAGCTCCCTTTCGTAAACAGACTTTACGCGGGAAGCCGGAGCGAGGGCCTTGTTGAAAAATGCGAGAGGCCTGTCCTCCTACATCAAAACTGCCCCTAAGCCTTCTCCAGAAGCGTCTGTTTCGAGCACAAAGGTTTTAACGAAATCCGGCATTGCTAATACCGGGAGTTGTGTCATGGCGGCCTTCAGTGCCTCAAAGGCGTGGCGTGCAACGTCGGTCCAAACAAAGCCCTTCTTTGTAAGCAACTCTATTAAGGGCCTTGCGAGGATGCCATAACCCCTCACAAACCGCCTGTAATAGCCCGTGAGCCCCAGGAACCTGCGTACTTTTCGGGCGTTTCGTAGGGGGGGCCATGCCGTGATAGCCTGAATCTTAGAAGGATCAGCCGCTACCCCTTGCGCCGAAATTAGGTGGCTTAGGTACTCTAACTGCCGCTGCCCGAAACTACACTTCTTATTAGCAAACAACTTCTCACGCTGCAAGACACCAAAGACAGTGGCCAAGTGCTGGCGATGGTCCTCCCACGAACGGCTGTACACCAAAATATCATAAAAAAAATACAAGAACGAATTTCTAGAGGTAAGGTCAAAAAATCATATTCATGAGGGCTTGGAAGGTGGCTGGAGCATTCGTCAACTCGAAGGGCATGACGAGGAACTCGTAGTGGCCCTCATGAGTCCGGAAAGCCGTCTTTTCCACATTCGCTTCATGCACCCGAATTTGGTGATAGCCAGCTCGCAAATCCAGTTTACAAAACACCACCGCCCCGTGTAGCTCATCCAATAACTCATCAATCAACGGAATGGGAAACTTATCCGGGATTATGACTTGGTTGAGCGCGCAGAAGTCTACACAGAACCACCAACTACCGTCTTTCTTTTTAACTAGAATGACCGGGCTCGAATAAGGGTTGTTGCTCGGCTGAATGATGCCCGAGGATAACATATCTGTCACCAAACGCTCTATTTCCCCTTTCTGTACTTGCGGATATCGATAGGGCCGAACATTCAGGGGATCGGCCCCTTCCCTCAGAACAATTCGGTGGTCCCGTTCCCTGTGAGGAGGCAACTCCGTAGGACTTTGGAACCCTCTTTCAAAGTCGCCCACCACTGACCTCACCTCTTCTGGCACCTCCCTGTCGCCACTGTCCCTTCCTTGCACCGAGAGTTCGCACACTTCCACCAACACCCCGGCTCTTTCTGGTAACAACGTCCTCACTAAGGAACTCAGCTTCACCGGGGTATAGCATAGGCTTGGGTCACCTCGCCAAGTTACCCACGTTGGCCCAGCCCGAATTTCAATAGGAACTTAGACCAGTCTACCCTAACTTCCCCCAGAGTGCTCAACCATGTTACCCTCAATACCATATCAGCCCCTCCCAATTCGAAGGGGAAAAAGTCCTCCTTGACCCTATGCCCCTGAATCCACACTTGAATCGCCCTACATACCCCACGCTGTTTAAAACTGAGCCCATTGCCCACTAAGATGTTGTGACTTACCGTGGGGTCCATCGGCAATTTTAGCTCCGTTGCTATCGCTCCCGAGATGAAGCTGTGAGTAGCCCCACTGTCTACTAGCACCACAACCTCTCGGCCACCAATTCTGCCTCGCAGCTTTAGCGTGTTGAAGGACGACATTCCGCGTAAGGAGTTCAGGGACAGATCCACCTTGTCATCCAGGCTTCCTTTTTCCAACTCCTCCTTTAGTGGTTGCTCCTGAATGGCGCCATCCTCCTCCTTGGATGTCCCATTCGTGTCCGCCAAAATCAGCACTTGTAGTTGCTTGTTCTTGCAACGGTGGCCCGGGCTGAACTTCTCGTCGCACTTGAAGCACAAGCCCCGAGCTCGTCGCTGCCGGATTTCCTCCTCCGTGAGGCGGCGGGATGTCGAAGCTCCCGCTACCATAGAGCTCTACCCTACGCCCACCCCACTTCGCAGTCCATGTACTCCCACCGCTTCATTTGGACCATTGGATCGAATAAGGCTCTCTTGTGAGGGCAGAGTATGATTCGTGCCCTGAAATGGGCCCCCAACCTGTTCCCAGGCTTCAGTCCTGAGCCCACGGCCCGCCCGGTACCTCCTGACTCTCTTTATTGCTTCGTTGCGGGCCTCTACTTGCTGGGCCAAATCCATCATATCGTGTAGGCTAACGGGCCTGTGCATTTTCAACTCAGCCCGAATATCCTCCCTAAGCCCATGAAGGAAAGCCCCTCTGAAGATGGCATCAGGCACTCCCCTCATCTGGGCCGCTGTTCCCTCAAACTCGTCCCGGTAGTCAGCCACTGTCCTGCACTGCTGGAGTGCCATGAGTTGCTCCACTGGATCGACCTATCTTCCCTGACCAAATATCCGCAGCACCGCCGCACGTAATCCCTCCACGATCCGAATGGATCTTGGGCGTCAGCCCATTGGAACCAACCCAAGGCTCTCCCCTCCATGCAAACCGACGCCACCACCACTTGCTCATCCTCTTCTACGTTGTTGACGACGAAATACCTGTCAGCCTGGAATACCCATCCTTGAGGATCTTCGCCGTTAAATATGGGTAACTCTAACTTCCGTTCTCGGTGCTCCACTCGTCCCCTTGGGGCCGGGGGGGATTCCCGCCGCCACTCGCGGGTGGTGAAACCGACCGAACGTGTGGAACTGGCCGCCGCCCATCCTGCATCCTTGGCGGAACCGCTTCAAATCTTGGAGGAGGTGGTGGATTCCTCTGGAAGAGCTCTGCTTGCCGGTGGAGCATAGCCTCCAGTCGCCGTACCGACCCTTTCATGTCATCTAGCTGAGCGCCGATCTTTGTCACGTCTTCCCGCAACTTAGGCAGAGGTTCGGTTAAGGATTCAACGATCTGTAACGCCTTGTAAAATGAATCCATCCTCTGTTCCAGCCATGCTACCTCCTCCGTCTGGGGTCGCGCACCGGAGTTTTCTCCCATGGATCGTCACGCTCTGATACCAAAATGTTAGGAACCCCTCTTCACAGACTAACAATGGAACACAACTCATAGAGAATTACTTGAAAATGGGTCAAGTTCCTTTTATTAATTCACTCTTCTGTCTCTCCGAAGAGAGGAATTACAGTCATGAAAATAAGAACTTAAGAAAAGCAAGAACAATAGAAAATTTGAGGTTCTCCTTTCTCCCAAGGTCTGCTAACAGAATTCCCAATCAACAGACAGCCTATCTCGTCCTCCCTCCTTCCCTAGATATGCTCCCCAGCTAACAAATTCCTAACCAACTTGTCACATCAGCTCTCATTTCCCATATTTCCCATATTTCCATTCCCTACCCCCTTGTCTTGTACAATTGCCCCACGTCCCTTCCTCCGAGAGTAGACCAATGTAACAGGAGGCCTAACATCTAGCACCTCTCAATTCACGATTGTCCTCAACTTCTTGAAAGGTGCAGGCGGGAAAGTGCAGAAGATTGGCAAAAGGTAGCCCATGTCCATCATAAACACATTCGACCGCCCGAGCAAAGGCATCAAAGTGAAGCAGGCAGCAGTTCTTTAGAACAAAGCCTGGATTTGAGCAAGTAACTTTTGATCCTTTACCATTTTAATTCTCTTTGTTATGATTTTATTTGTCTCTTCAACTTAGATCTGTTAGATGTCGTTTTGATGTGTTTGTCATAATAACAATTGTTTCATCTACTCTGATGAGTGACTAAAGAATTCACCGAACTTGTTATTTTTGAATATATGTATTCTGGATACTATATAAAATTCACATTTATCTGTTTAATGTCTTCTACTGCTTTTCTAATAGGCCTATACCCTTACACTCTTAACGCAATTGTTTCTATCAGCTAGCCCACATAATTTTCTATCGATACAACCGCGCTTGCTTATGTTCTGTTATTAATGCAAATGTGAATGTTTTCACGTATTATTTTATTGTTCTAATAATATTTTATTTTGGTTCCATATTAATGAGGTGATGATATCAGTTCAGATAGAAGATTTGTAATTCTTACTCTCTGCGTAGTACAACTCTGTTGGATGCTTCTGTCCGTTGAAATCAATTATGATTTGGGATGTGTGAATTTAGATTTGTATTTGAGAACTGACTTTCTTATTATTCTAGAGACTTTATAGTATTGGTGATAATTACTTGACTGAGACTATGTAAGGATTTGGGTTTGTTGATGATTACTAGATGTTGAGACTCTTCAAGGATTTTGGCAAATAGACCTTTTAAGGTATTTTCTTATTATCTCTATTGTGATACGGCTCTGTGGTATTTACTCATTGTGGAAGCTGTTACTGTCTCTGTAATGATATGTTTCTAAGATAAGCTCGTGTCTTTCGCTGTTCATGCTTCAAAATATTGGTGGTGGCATAGTATACTAAAGTTGTGTATTCCTTTGGAGAGTTGGTGACATCTTGCAATTGTCATGTTCGGGCACTAGTCGCATCGGCTTCTATGGATCCGTTGTAGCTGCACCAGTCGGTGTCAAAAGGTGTTCTTCTGCGGAGCCAAGTGTGTATCGATGTGTTTGGTTTGCTTTATGGGAAGCTTCGGCTCAAGATCATGCACTCTTTTTTCTTGCATGGAATTTTTTTTTTCCCCACTGGGTTTTTAACGAGGCTTCCTACTTGGAGAGTAGATCTTGTGGTTTTCGATCTCAATATGGCTTAACTAAATTTAACTTTCATGTTATTGGATTGTAAACTTTCTTTTGGCATGTTTCTGTTTTACGTTTTCACTGTCAGCTTCATTCCATAATACGTTCGATAACAATTTCTTAACTAAAAAGAAAAGAAAAATCAAACAGTCTCAACTCAATTATTTGAGTACCTGTAGTCTGCCTGAATAAACGCGTCTTGAATGGTGAGAATTTCTGTGCTTTGTTATTTATAAGATGTTGTTTGACTAGTTATTTGTCGTTTTGATAATCACTTGTAACTTCTCGATTTACAAATGGAGGAATAATGGGCACTTTTCTTCATTCCGATTTACAAATTGTTACTTTTTTTTTCTCTTTCTTTTTGGTTTTTGCATTAGGATATTGCATTGGTTTGGCAACTAAAATGTTCTTCACAGAACCAAGAGTATTTTTTTTATTATTTTAGAAAATAATAAGGAAGTTTAGTAATTAGTAAATCTATTTATAAGAAAATATATATTTACTATTAAAAATAAATAATTTCTCTATGATCTACTGCATTACATTTATTATTGATGTTTTGGAAGCAATTATCTTGGTATATATTTATTTTTTGGGTAATTTTTAAAAATACCTCTAAAAATAGAGCCCATTTTATTTTTATTTTTTAAAATTAGTCTATAGAACTAGTTTAAAAGGGTCCTTAGTCAGGTACTTAAGACAATAAAATTTGTAATTTACTCTCTTTTTTTTTTCTTTCATAAACGGTCCATATTTTTGCCCTGAAAAGTGTAAAGCTTTCAGGAATTATTCTTTATAGTGGAATGTGAAGGCTAACTTTATGTCCCATCGTACTGTATATTGATGTCGTTTTCTGTTTTTTATGTCGTTGGCGCTTTTTATTCAAAATCTTATCAACAGAATCCCTCATATAAATAGAACGACGTCACTGTGGAATCATATCCTCTGTATTTCCTGATTCACTCTTCGAATAACAAGTAGAAATAAAGAAGCTTCTTCCTTTTGCACTTCGACGGCGTCGTTTCGAGCTAGGGTTTCGAGCTAGTAACTGCAAAAATGTCGGGAAGCTCTAATTCCACCGTTTACATAGGTCAGTTTTGATCTTTTTCTTCAATCCTTAGCTTCTTTAGCATCTATTCTGCTTTCATTGCTATTGCCGAGAACTTGGCAAAGGGGAAATTAAAAAAGTATTATTGAAAAATTCTTTCGGAGGAAAATTTAGCTGTGGTTGATGGAGTTTCTAGGATGTATTTGATTCGCGAGCAAAAAGCCCCATGGGAATTAACACCAAATTATAAATTGTGTTAAGTTTTCTATATTTTGGCAAAACTTCGTTTTCGTTAAATTTATGGAAGCTCAATTTTGTTAGTTATTATTAATTTTTTTTTATTATTTTTGGTAAAGCTTTTCCTTTTCGGTTGTAAGTTTTGTTACGGGAAATAAAGCTGTAATTTTTTTCGTAATAATCTCCAGCTGTTTTCTTTTCTTTTTCCTCTTTATTTTTTTTATTATTTTTTTAATGTTTCCGAGAGCAGATTCTGGAATGCCAGTCTTATCGCTTCTTTGGTTATTCACGCTATAGGCATTCGTCGAAGACATGCTTAGAATCAAAATTTTTGTCTAATTTATGCTTCTTCTTTATTTTTTATTTTTTATTCGAGCCTCAACATAGTCACTTGGATTTAAGGAGCAACATGGATTTATCCAGAGTTTTTTTTTGTTTACTTGTTTATTTTTATGTCCCGAAAATCCTAATTCTATTTTTATTGGATCAAAAATGTTTTTGAATTGACACATAGGATTGCTTATATATATATATATACATATATATATATATATATAACATTTTTGAACAGGAAATTTGGATGAGCGGGTGAGTGATAGGGTGCTGTATGATATTCTGATCCAAGCAGGGCGGGTGGTTGATTTGTACATTCCTCGTGACAAGGAAACCGAAAAACCGAAAGGTTATGCCTTCGCAGAATACGAAACCGAGGAGATTGCTGATTATGCTGTGAAGCTTTTCTCTGGTCTGGTCACTCTCTACAATAGGACTCTTAAGTTTGCGGTATGCATGTCATTCATGCTTTTCTACACTCTCCAGCAACTTTATATTAAATCTGGTGTCCCATGCTCAATCACTGTATCATTTTCATGTAACAGTTGATATGTGTAATGTTTGATTGGATGAAAGGGACACATCCGCCCATTCTATAGTGGATTTCAGTTATAGGTTAGTTTGAGATCTCGATAACTTGTACATTGTCTTGGATCAACAGATTTCAGGTCAAGACAAGCTTAATACGCCCCCTGGAATTTCTCCCACATCAAATGCTCCTCACAAACCGAGATCTAATCCCATACCAATTAATGAAACGGAAAGGACGTTGGCATCTTCCAGATTTTCATCTCACCCATTAAATCATTCCCAAGGTCATTATGTTCTCTTTTAATAAACTAAAATTCAGTTAGCATTCAGACCTCAAAAGAATTGAAATTGCAGTTTTGTTTCAAATTACTGAAATTTCTCTTTATATTCAGCGCCTCCTCCTCCTGGTGTAAATATTCATTCTAATGGATACGGATCACCTTATGATGGTAAAAATTTTGAATATAGTCGGCGGGTTTTTGGGGCAACATTGGATAGCATCGGCCGTTCTAGGTCACGACGCTATGATACAAGCGATCCAATTTCATACCCTCCTTACTAACGCTTCTTTGACGTTGTTGGGGACCAAATTCTCACCTTGAACTCCTCTTAGTGATTATTTCAAGTGGTATACCTGCTTGGGTGTACAAGAGAGACTAAAAATACTGATTGTTGCGAGTCACAAGCTAGTTTGTCATGTTGGATGCTGTTTTTGGTCGTCTGCCCATGTATGTATGCATAGTTTGTTGTACTTCCAGGATCTAACTTCTTTCTGTACTAGTTCAGAGTGCTTGTAAAAAGTACTTTTAAATTCAGATAAAGTTACTTATCAATTGCCCTTTACTTTGTCCTTGTGCTTGCCATTATTGATGCTTATGCATAACCGTACACAAAACCATAAATAAACGATGACTTGATCATTAAAGTTGTGAATGTGATGTATATGATTGTTTTGAAGAATCTTGACCCTCGTGCTGTATTTATTTGGTACGCTGAAACATATGTGGATGTAAACCACTTTTTTTTTTTATTTTTTTTTATTTTTTTTTTATTTTTTAAGTCTAGTCTTTTAAATGCCGGGTTTTTTTTTGTTGGTTAAAGGCTTATAGCTACTGCATTTCAAACACACGTATCATGCTGAAGTTAGTATCTACGTTTTGTTCGTTGCTATAAGTTGACATTTGACAAAAGCAGTTCCTTTTTTTCCTCCAAAAGTGAGCTTTGAAAAGATAAAAATAGTGCTTCAAAATCCCTTGTCTTCTGAAAACAGTTCCTTTTCTCTCTCTGTCTCTCCTTCTTGATCTTCTTTTTCTTCTTTTATTTATTTATTTTTTTTCTTGGCAGAGTTAAAGAAATAGAATACAATAGTGCCATGAGTTATATCTTCTTCAGCGATCGCGCTTAATAGAAGAATAATAGTTAAAGAGCAGCACTACAGTTTGACATGTAAGAAAGTGACATCAGCAGTTAAAATCGTTTTTGGGTGGAATCAAGAGAGGCTTTGACTTCATAACATGTTAACAACGTTTTAATCTTATTTGGAAACATTTTCGAATTATCCATAAGTAAAATATCATGATACTCGTAAGTGATTAATAGTAGCACATACCATAAATTTTTGTATATGATTTGTGCGTATAATGTATGCGTGTATTGTCTTTTATATAAAGCGTAATCAAGTTTTGTTCTTGTTTTTATTTTTTTATTTTTTTTATTTTTTCAAAAGAAACAAGGCTCCTAATGAAATAGTAGCGGGGGAAACTGTGCACTAATCGCCTATAATCACAGCTACGCGGTGTCCCATAGAAGTCAGCTTGAAACTCACGCAGGAAAACGGCTATATATAATGTATCAGTGCGTCTACGTAGGCTAAATCAAAACGCAAAGAAAGACATGGGTTTCTCCATAAGTGTGGCAGCTGCTGTGATGCTGGAGGGGGTAGAAAAGGAAGACGGCAGTGCCAACAATGCGGTGTTATCCCCATTGTCAATAAACATGGCGCTCAACATGCTGGCTGCAGGCTCGGCGGGGACAATGTTAGATCAGTTTCTGGAGATTCTTGGTTCCAAACTCACCAATGATCTCATCTCCAAGTCTTCAATCATGATGTCTCTAGTCGCTGCCTCCAATGATGATGAACAGGACACCAGAAATAGAAACGAGGACAACACTGTAATAAAGCATCCAATAAGGCTAATGTTTGAATGTGGAAGGCAGAGGCAGCCACCTTCAACTTCATGGCCAAAGAAGAGAGAGGCATGAGGGCTGCTCTTTTCCTTCGTGAACGCCATTTGGATTGATCATCGCTTTCCTTTGATACCCTCCTTCAACATGTAACCGATAACGTCTACAAAGCACGAGTACAAAATGTCAACTTGTGTAATCAGGTACACTCATTTTCCCTCTTGTTTTTCCTTGGTTTTCATGCGTCTGTTAATTTGGACTTACACATTTGTCACATAATTCAAACAAACGTCTGTGTTTGAATGCTGTCTCTTAATATATAAAATTACCAACAAGGCAACAACAACCATCTTGAGATTCTAGACTATATATCTCACATTTTATTCATAAATTTCCTTAAAAAGAAAAGGAAAAAGAAAAAGAGAAATCCTTGCTTGCTTTGCCCTTCACTTCTACTGCTTCTACTAAAACTGGAAATCTCATATCTTTCTTAGACAAAAAAGATTTGGTATTAATCGACAATTCTGGTTATGATTTGTATTTGACACTAAAATCTACTCCCTGTCATTTCTCACACTACAATTTTAAGTTTATGGTGCTTTAGTCTCATGCAGTACCCTTGATAAAATATTGAATTAGTTATGTTGATTATTTGTGCTGCTACTGCTGCTGCATTGTTTTTCTTCTCTGCAATTTAATCTGACCATCATTAGTCCTTGGCACACAGGCTGAACAATTTTTTATCAGCTGAATTTCTTTAATATGTTCCTACATCAATTAATCCTTTGATTCTTAGTGCCAAAATCACTGCATATTCCTATGACTTGTTTTCCAGAATTAGTACACTAATATTCCGAATTACCAAGTTTGTACCCCTCCGTATTACAAATTGCGAGAACGGAAAGAATAACAGGAATATGTGTTATTTTTTTCTACTGCGTATGTGATAAAGTTAGCATCTTTACACTTGTTTGCTATATTTTTTTATTGGCTATTGCTACTTTCGAAGAGAAGTTCTCATTTGATGAAAATTTTAACAGATCAAACAAGAGAAAACATGAACAATCTTGTTCTCTGAGATGAATAGAAAAATAGAAATCCACCTCGAGCTAGTTAGTTTCTTAGCTAAGTCTTGGAATAGTTGTCCATACTGCATTTCATTTAGTTTTCCCTTTAAAAGAAAAAAAAATGAAGTTTTGCTTGTCACACATGTTGCATTTGACACCTTTCTAGGTAGCCAAAATATCATTTTGTTAAACATCTCAATGTGCTTCTTTTCTCTTGCATTATGCTTATGTCTTTTCAAGTCTTGTAAACAAAATTGACCAAAGAGTGGGTGTCACCAAACTAGATTCTTAGATTACGAAATTGTTGTAATAACCAAAATAACACCACTTTCTGACTTTTTGGTGTGGTGGCCATACCCCATATTTAGGGGACAAGCATAATAAGTAGCTTATTTACAATTAGTAAACTCCCGAAAGTAAAGTTTGCGTTTAACTCGTTTTAAGAGGTTTCCATTTAACTTCTGGAGCTCCCGGCAAAGTATGCTAATGGTCCAACAATGGCAGCATTGATGTAGGTTGCGGGTTCAGAGTGGCTGTAATCGGTACGATCATCCGAGTAGCCATCGTTCTGGTTTGGTCCTCCCACAATGGCTCCGGTCAAGATATTAGGATTCGGGCTCGCGGAGTAGAAGAATGGCTGGAAACCGCCTTCACAACCAAAGGACTGTGGATGTCTTGCCAGTGAGGGCAATGAGGATCCTCTGTGGTGAACCCTCTTGGGATAGTATTGCCCATACCCCACCATGTAGGACATCTTCAAAGGATTCACCCCTAGTATGTAGTCCACCTAATAATCACAAGAGTTTAATAAAATTAGAAACTAATTCATGTTATAGGATACTTGGATATGAAAAACCTTATGGTTTCCGTACCATTTTAAACCGTCATATCATATCAGAATTATAAAAGAAAAAGTAGAAATTTTTTCATGAGGATACATGTATGCTGACCTGTCTCTTGGCAAGGTTTCTTAAGGTGATTGGAGTGACGAGGAGGTTGCCGCAGTTGAAAGTTTGCCTTGTGGCTGACATGTACTTGGAATATGTAGAAAGTAAGAATGTTATTGCCGTTACATATTGCAGATTACTGGATGGTAGCTTGTACATGAGTCCTCCTGCCAGCAATTAATCCAATATTACTTCATAATCAAACAATTACATTTTTACTCATTATAAGTTCCAATATTATGAGGAAATTAAATAATGTTGAGTTTAAATACCTTGTGTATACTGTGTACTTGAATAGGGAGAGTTGGGCAAAATCCGGCACATAAATTGTTGAGCTTCTTGTTTGTACTGCTCAAAGTTGTTATCTTTGTTCACCAATGATCTCTGTAAATTAAGTAACGCAAATCATTTCATCAATCACTCTGCTAACTCAGTGCTGGAGGATTGAAACGTTATAAATTTAGTAGTTTAGGCAAGCAATTATAATTGTAATTACCCTTGATAAAAGAACATAAGCACCGGCATATTTGTTGTCCCAACTGAAGATGTCAGTTGAATCACCAGCTCCCAAAGATTTCAAGAAATTTAAGTAATAAACCTGGTTTGTTGCTCTAAAAAGCCATGCCGCTCCCCACAGCAGCTCATCCTAAATACATTAAGAGCAAGAGCAAAAAAGAGTTTCATCAAGATTGAGAGAATTATATGATAAACTATAAAAAAGAATATCTTAGTGGTATTATAATACATTAGATCTTCATGTCACATCATAACTAAAAACAAATAAGGATTTTAAACTATACAATACGGATATAGTTTGATAATTTAAAAAAAAAAAAAAAAAAAAAGGACTAGGAAAAAGTGCGAGCCCCCTAACTCTACATGAGTGGGATGGAGCCTACCCACTTGGGCGAAGCCCATTCCCTCTCATCTAGCTCCTCGTAAAATCCCTTTGCATTTTCTCTTGTGTTTTTAACCCTACTAAAAGAACAATTAAAAGAAAAAGAATAAAGTATTTGAGTGATCTATTCTAGTTGACACAAATATTACAAGTTGTACATGACTTTACCTTGTATCCAGAATAGGAGCAGTAAAAAGGGCAAACTGCGGATCCAAGAGAGTCACTATAGGCCCCTCTGTACTGGATTGCAAATTGCATGACCTTCTTTGCAGTGGCCAAAAGCAGCCTTGAGTAAGCGGGGTCCACCTTCTGGAAAACCATGGAGGCTGCTGCCAATGCCGCCGCTGTCTCCGCCGCAATGTCGGAGCCGGGATTGCTGGCTGAGACCGAATAAACAGACCGGCCTGTGTCCATGTCTTCGGGCCTCTCCCAACACTTGTGGTCCACATTAGGGTCTCCAACCCCAACATAGAGCTTACCGGGCGTAGCCCGTGCACACTTGAGGAGGTAGTCGGTGGCCCAACGGATTGCAGCCCGGGCGCTTTGTAATTGGGGGCCCATGCGCTTGCCGTATTCAAGGGTGCCCCATGACAACATTGTGGTTGTGAAGGCCATGGGGAAATTGAATTTGATGTTGTCTCCGGCATCATAGTACCCTCCACTTAGATCCACCTAATAGTTGAACAATTCAATATGGATATTAGTGTTTAATCGTATTTTAATTACTATATTCTTATTCAATTCTCTATGAAAGTTTTTTTATCCAAAAATTTAAGAAAGAGACCAAACCATAAAAAGATGGGTTTGCATGGCATGGTAATTAGATTATAGTCTCGTATTAGTGACACGATATATATTTTTTTTAAAGAAAATAGTAACATTGCACATGATGGAAAAGAAAAATTACATATTACTAATCAAAAAAAGAAAAACTATATATTACTCAAAGGGATGCCTTTCTCTTTTATTTATCGTTTTGACCCCATCCTTTTGACTTTAGAGCCTTTGATGTCAAAGTACTCCATGTCGTAAAATGAGAGCTACGCACATTGGCTTCACTTTTTGCTTGATTGTTTTCAACACTAATTTATTGAAAGTTTTAAAGGAATCAATTACGAAAACCGAAAACGGTTCAAAAAAAAAAAAAAGAAAGGATAATCAAGAAAGAGCACAGAATGATTATGTACCACGGTCAAATTTTTGATTTTGTATTCCCCAGCGGATCACTCGTTCCAATCCTTTCAAAAAGAGGAAAGAAAGAAAAAAAGAAAAAAAAAAAAAACGAAACAAAACTCATCCAAGTTTTCATAAAGTAACGAATAATTATTACTCATCCAACAAATTTACGGTGGTGTTATCACTATCACGCACTAGCTAGCTAGCTTGCTAGCGCTCATTCATTTCAAACGCAAGAGAATATAAATCAACATGAGATACATATACGTATCTGTAATAATCAGATTCCCTATTGAAAGAGTTGCATGGGAAACACCAGTTAGCTGGAAGCATATATAAATCATGATATGCATATAAAGAAATGACATATGGAGGTCCTGATGATGAATAATAAGAAGCCTACTTACATGAGCAAGACGACCATCATAAAGGCCAGAGTTAGACCTCCATCTTATTTGTTGGGTGTTGGGCAGTCTTCCGGACCTTTGCCCCTCAAAGAACAATATAGACTTTGCCAATGCATCTCTATAATTCATGGGAATATAATTAGCTTCCACACTTCTAATACCGTTGCCCACGAGATTAAACACAGAGATCCAAAGAAAGACTAGCCCCAGCAAATTAACTCTCAAAATTGCCATTATAATTAAGTTGATACCTACTATACTTCTTTTTTAGAAAGCAATCAATGTCAATATTACTTGTGTGGTTTTGTTTGACTTGTTTCGAGAGTTTCAGAAACTCCTTTAAATATACCACGAGAGACTATGATCAGCCGAACGCCATTCACTGCATGCCTAGAGCGCAAATTTAGGCTTTTTAATTCATTAGTAATTCCAAAGTCATTTTTTCTTCTTATTTTAAGCTATTATAATTATTAATGTTAAGTCTTTTGCTTTTCAAATGGAATATAATATTCCCCCTTATGGCATTTGAATTTGTTACTTTCAACTTCTTTTCTATTTATTTATGTACTGTTATCCGTTAGGCATTCATATATACGAAAGGGCAAATCCCATGCAAATATATATATATATATATATAGCTCAATTACATAACTGATTCTTAACTAAACTCATCTTTTTTCTTTATCATCAAGAGCACTGCTATTTATCGCTACCGATACTACGTACATCATATCAGTATAAAACAAATAACACGATAAAAAAAAAAATTAATCTCACTTGAGCTATCATATGGTAATTTTAATATACTGTCATATTGAAGTGCCCAAAAAAAAAAAAAAAAAAGGAAGAAAAGAAATCCGTACTTCATAAATGTCCACATAGGTCCACTTAACTATAAACTGACAATTTCTACTCACTCAAGGCATCCATAGCTTTCCCATGTAATTGTTTTCATTCGCATTTTGTATTTATTAACTACTAAGAAGGAACCCCACAAGTCCCCTATCAGCTGGGTGTCATAAAACATAATGCTCTTTGGCCAAAAATAAAATAAAGAAAAAAACAACAAAAGTAAACGCTACACTCGATGCATATATCACGCACTATAATGTGGCTAATATCATCTTTTTCCTTCTTATTAATAGTAAATGACATTACAGTTGATGGGCCAATAGAAGGCCGGGAATATACTTAAAAATCTCTATGCTTAATCTTAACAAATACCCGTTTAAAATGCATGAATTAGAATTTTTATTTTTTACTATTGATTTATAATCTTTTTAGATAAATAATTACACTAACAAAAAGATATTTATCAAGAATAAAAAATAAAAATTCAGACTCGTGTACTCTTAAATATAAAATCTTCATTTGTTTTAATATCTTTTGTTACCTAACCAAAATGGAATCAGAGACGAGACAAATATGGAATTTTAGCTAATGGTTTGACCAATCAAAGGGCTATCTTAACCCACTATTCACTGAAAAGAAATTAGAATTATCATCAATCGGAGATTTTTCTTTTTTTAGTTCTAAGTGGAATTAAACCTCCCCTGAAGATGCTAATTGCATTTCTGTCTCGTCTTCTTTTCTTGATTTCCTAATGGCCTATAGTCCAACATTTTTTTTTTTTCAAATAAAATTATCATTTCATCTGTAGCATCCACCAAAAAAAAAAAAAAAATCAATTAGTTGGGCCTTTTATCTACACTTGATGCTTGCTTTCATCATTATGTACACTTGATGGTTGATTGACATAATTATGAACACATTAATTAAGCTCAATTTAATCCAAAGCAAAACATGTGAGTGACTCATGCACAAGTAGTCTTTATACTGTTTCCCCACATGTTTAATTCATGCCCGACCAGGCCCACTGCATACAAATTAATGCCTCGTCAATGGGGAAACGCAAACTCCCTAATTTGGGGTCAATTCAGTAGTTCAAACTGTAACCATAAAAACTGCAAGAAACACTTTTCTTGAAATTTGCCATGTTGCTTTTTTGTCAAATTGTAGGGAAAAAGTGAAGGCGTTAATGGCGCTAATTAAGAAATCGGCGCCAAAGTTTAATTTAAAGATATTTGACAAGATCATGATCAATGAAGTGCGGTAATCGATGAAATGTTGCTTTTTGATTTTGATTTTGATTTTGATTTTGATTTTTTCCTAGTAGTGTTGCTTTTTTTATTTGATTCTCTTTTCTTGGGATCGTCCTAACGCCTTTATCCATTTTCTTCCCATGCTTTAGGCCTAAGCTGCCTATCTTGAATTCTTTATTAGTAACCTGAGAATTCGATTAGTCCGTCCAACTCAAACCAATTCACATGAGTTACGAGTTAGGTTAGTTGGGAGGACTTTTAATTAATTAGTATAGATTGAGATAATCCAAATCCGAAAATTTTGATTGGTTTCTTAAATAAACATTTCCCAATCCTCGAAATTCAAATTATATATAATATGTTGCATTAACGGATCTTATATATATTGAGATACTTTAAAATAATATTCATAAATGATGAAGACTCTACTTTTTACTTCTATTAAAGTTTATTAGTTATGATGGATTGCAATGTTACATAACTTAAAATTTATGTCAGAAGGCCGATTAGATTAGGTTGTAATAAATAAGATTTTATTAAATTATTTTATGTTATAGTATGAATTTTGAGGAAAAGTAGACAAATACATCTTAAAAGTGCATGAGTTAGGATTTCTATTCCTTACTTTTAATTAATAACCTTTTTAGTCAAATAACTATATTGACAAAATAGTATTAATCAAGAATGAGAAGTAAAAATTTAAAATCATACACTCTTAACGGTAAATTATGTAATTTTTTCTCATGAATTTAAGATATTAACACAAAAATGGGCCTTCAAAAAATTTAGTGACCCAATCCTTGAATTAGTAAAATATGATATTTTCAACTTGAGATTTTGGATTGGGTTAGGGAAATTTTGAATTGCTAATGAGCTGTCACTAAAAGACATCATGTACTTCTTACTGAAAATAGAAGATTGTACAATATTGAGGTTTAGGATTTGAAAGGAACATTGCTTAGCGACTTAATGTTACTAAAAGACATCGTGTGCTTCTAGCAGAAAATAGAAGGTCGTACAATGAGGTTCGGGATTTGAAAGGTACATTGCTTAGTGACTTAGGTCCCGTTCATTTCGCTGATTCGAGTTTAGAATTCGAGTTTTTTTACAATAAAAAGCTCTCACAAATAATCACTTTTAACTTTTTTGCTACAGTAAAAAGCTCTCACATAAAGTCATATCTCAACTCGAATTAAAAACTCGAATCAGCGAACTAAACGGGCCCTTAATGGTTTAATTTTTTTGGTTGCATGTTAGCTGATTTATTTTTGTATATGCATCTAAGGTAATATTAGAACATACTGTTGAATAAGACCATTCATTTTAGGAGAAAGTAAAAAACACACCAAAATAGAATGAATTGAGGAAGATGGTGATTAGTTATTGTGCGTCCCTCCAAACAAGGAAGCTGCAAGCTTTTCAAATTCAACAAAATTTATGGTCCTACAGCAGTCCAGGTATTAACTTTCTGAGCTTTGCCTAATAAATAATTTTCAAGATTATGTTTTTGTTCTCCATTTTATTCTAACTGCTTTAAGTTTTTTTAGTACTATTAGGAATGAGACATATTGCTTATTATAATTGTGTACAGAGGAGGTTTTCTTAGACACTCAACTATTAATCCATTCAGTCCTTGATGGATATAATGTTTGTATATTTGCATATGGTCAAACAGGGTCAAGAAAGACATATACAATGGAATGCAATTTGCTATTAATATGTTCTCAGATTTTGTACCTACTTTTGTTAAAAATCTGTTTTATTGCGTCTCTTTTCCTACTCTAGAGTGGGCCTAACATATAATCAAAGGGGGATTGGGGGTGAACTATTGAGCATGAAATGATCTTTTTCAAATTTCTCAAGGCAGGAATAGCTCTATTGCTTATGAAGTTGGTGTTCAAATGATTGAGATATGTTAGGAATTGTGTCCTATAAGTATGAGATGTAATATGATTTTTCTTATTTATTTTAAAAAGAGTTTATTAATTATTTTATGTGCATATCTTATTGAATATTTTATGAATATTGTTGATGCCGAAATCTGGCACAACACCGCGTACAGAAGCGCACGGTAATCGAACTCTGTTCTCCACCTCTTCTGGTCGGATCCCTAGAACTGTTTTACTCGAGTCTTTATATTGTTCAGACGGATCCCTAGCGCGGTTCTGCTTAAGTCCTAACACTATTCAAGACGGGTCCCTAGCAAGGTTCTATTCAGGTCCTAGCATTATTTGGGACGGATCCCTAGCACTGTTCAAATCTACAACGAAAGAGGAGATGGCTAAGAGTGAGGGGGACTCCG
Source organism: Morus notabilis (assembly GCF_000414095.1). Lineage (NCBI taxonomy): Eukaryota > Viridiplantae > Streptophyta > Magnoliopsida > Rosales > Moraceae > Morus > Morus notabilis. The sequence continues at coordinate 154,637 of NW_010367917.1, read as the reverse complement.
GTGTGGTGTCTACCAATTGCACTTCGACGCTCAGGTCAGTGTTTGGTCTGGAGCAACAAATGAGTGAGCAGAGTTAGGTGTGGAAAAATATCCATACCTTTGTGAGGTAATGAGCTTGGTATTTATAGAGTATTTTCGGATTGGGTAGTGTCTGGATTTGACCTGGAACCCGGGGGTGACCCAAGTATGCAGTTGTACTAGTCATATGACACTTGTCACACCCCTATAGGTGGAGGGAGCCCCTATTGGGATTGCGGAAAGGAGTTCACATGGTAGTTAGTTGGCTGATTGGGAACTTGTCTTGTTCCACCGGTCAGTGTCGGTTAGTGCTCATACCACGTGCTTGGTCGGTTTGGATCAAATGCTCGGCCTGTTCGGACGAAGTGCTCGCCTTGGTCTACCTATTCGGACTGTTCTGCGTGGTCTGCCTGTTCGGCCTGTTCAGGCTGTTCTTCCTTATTCGAACCACATGCTCGGCCTGTTCGGGCTGTTCTTCCCTATTCTGCCTGTTCGACATGTTCGGACCAGATGCTCAGCCTGTTCGGACCAGGTGCTCGGCCTGTTCGGACTGTTCGGCTTATTCAGAGCAGGTGTTCGGCCTGTTCGGGTTGTTCTTCCCCGTTTGGCTTGTTCGAATCGGGTGCTAATGACCACCCCTCAACAAATATCACAATTTAAGTGACGCCATAAAATAACTATTTATTTAAAAAAAATAGTCGTTTTAATAAGAATTTTAACTTATACTTCATACTTACTTGCAATAATGTTAAAATACTATAGAATGACAAGGTAGCTTCTAAGGTTATATTATATGGGTAACAAGATAGTAGTCACCGATAGCATAATGTTTTTTTTTTTTTTTTAACATTGTACTTTCTTTTAGTTATTAGCGGGTAATGATTGTGTTCCATGTTATTTAGATTAAAAATGAAAAGCGTTGTTTTGTTCATGTCTTTTAACATGTACAGGCTTGGAGTCGTGTTGTGCATGATAATTGGATTAAAAATTAAAAGTTCAACTCATATGGCAATATTTAGAAAATAAATAAACTCTTTCACAAATGTCTGACACATGACCAGGTTATTTTGATCAAACTCACTTGTATCAACCACCTTTTGAATATAAAACTGAATGTATTCGATGGTAAACTGAATATGAGTTTTTATTTACTTATTTAATATTTTTTTAGTTAAATACTTATATGAATAATAACTTTTATTTATTGCGCTTTGCAGGTTAAATGTGAGGAGACTCAATCATCTATTGATATAAAATGCCATGCACATTGATCAAAAGATATCTCATGGATTCTTGAAACTCTATCATATGCGTAGCTCCAAAAAGCTTGGATCATGCGAGACAAATGCACCAACAAAATCATTATATCATGTTTCACTTATTTAATTCTTATACGAACAAATTACTAATTAACATAGCCACTTTTTTTTCTTAAACCCTAGCTAAGAGGCCGCGTCAAACAAGGAGGTCAAAAAATCCTGTCACAAAACTTTTTATAGCATACGAAAACCAGGATTGGATAGCTTTGCTTAGGGGAAAACTAACCTATTAATTACAAAGTATAAAGGGGTAGTCATCATTAGAGTACATATTCTTATATGAATAATGTTAAACCAACTCTAATCCAGATTATTGTACCATTAGTTATCATTATTTTATTAGTAATTGTTTAAAAACTTGTTGCATCAATTTATAATAAAAGATTGCATTTATCAATGAAAAGATAACAGCTAAAGTTGGTACATAAAATGATATTAAAATTGGTGTCCCTCATACTACACTTGTATATTCTCCCAAGTCCTATATGAGAGCTACCGTAGAATATCTTTGGTTAGTTGATTCTTAAAGGATAAAAAGTAATTAAAAAAAATCTTTGGTTAGTTTTTTTAGTAGTCCATAAATCTTTCCTTATAACTAGGCTCCTTGTTTCATTTTGAAGGCTTTGAAAGTTTTGATCCGTATATTTGTTCATAAAGATATAGGTAGCATTGAAGTAACAATCACTTCCAAAGCTTGAAGTAAATTTACGTCTTTTGATGCAATGCATTCTGATTTTTATAAATTATCCTAAGCTTGCAATAATTGCTAAGCTTGCCATTTACTCCAAAACATACAGGTTTACGATATACCTTAAGTACTATGAACGACATATATTGCTTGGCAGTTGCCAGGTAAGTTGTCCATATGAGGTTTAATTCTTGATGGCGGCCTAATTCCATGCATGCAGCTTATTTCTTGGTTTAATTACTACGTTTCATTTGATAGTTTCACGAATGCCAACCTATAATCCCAACTTGTTATATGTGCTCTTTTTTTTTTTTTTTTCTTTGTCAAATTTTGGACTTTTGACTCTGATCTCGTAAATTTTTTTGTGCTGGAAATTAAGGGAATAAACGGATGAACACGAGCTATGTAGCACAAGAAAATGTTGCCCTTATTCGAGGCTACGTGCTTTCTTATAAAGGGGATAAAGGAGATCTAGAAGAATGTCCCTCCTAGTAAGTGGTAGAAATATTTATGCTCTTATAGATTATAGATTTCTATATTACCTTTCTCTTATAAACTTAAGAAGCGCAAAATTCTGTTAAAATAGCACAAAATTAACGTGGGTTAAATAGATGGATTTCCTACCTAATTTTCTTTGAAGAAAGAAATATTTGTCATCAGCCTCAATAGAGGGCCCTTAAACTTTGCTATGACAAAAGAGACAGGATGCCACTAATGATCTCTTTCTTCTATTTATTGATTATGGGCACGATTAGTTTCTGAAATTTGAATATATGATATTTTGGTGTTTGAAATTTTAATTTTAGAATATTAGTCCTGAATTTTTAATTTTTGATAGTTTTGATCCTTGACATTAAAATTGATAGATGATATTTTATAAAATTTAACACAGATAATCACATCCTTATCACATAAAAACTGCAAATTTTACACAAATAGATTCAATTAGTGCAAAATGTTATAGTTTTCAATAGGTTTTTGAAATAACAAAGAGTATAAATTTTGAATATAACGCTACCTTTCCTTTCTGTAAAAATTGTATTTAGCATGCGATAAACACAAGATTATCGTTGTTAAATTTCAGAAATTATTTGTCAATTTAATGGAGTAGTACATCACCTCATACTAGTTTAAAATTTAAGAATATTCAAAATGTCATTATGCTCAAAATTCAGGACTAACAATACCAATTACTCAAATTCAGAAATTAATATGCCAATAATGAAATAATAATAATAATAATAATAATAATAATAATAATAATAAATAGTACGTGACTTCATACTGCCTTAAAGTTGTCTCGGTATTACAAGAATCTCAGATTTTGCGGGCCACGTATTGTCATTACGCAAAAGTGATCTTCATCAGTAGCAATAATATCCAGTGCTATTGCTTAAGATGAAAGTCCAAATTAAATAAACTTTTGGTACATGGACTTGTCCAAACTATAGTTCGTGTACAAGTCCGAATTCTTTTCGTTATATCTTTTCCTTGTTAACTTTTTCTTTAATAAAATAAAATAGTTTCAGTTTTGCGCAAGAAAAGTTTCCGCTGAAATTGAGCTAGCATATACATGTATGCTAACATGATCATCTTAAGATTAGAAATTAAAATACAGTGTGTGACTTGTGAATTTGATAATTTCATTAGGCCCTCATAGTGCTGGCTACTCCCTGCCTAAATCAGGCTTAAATCTTTTCATAAGAATGATTTATTCAAACACCACTCTATAAAAATGGTATTTCTCTAATTCACTATATTATTTCCTATATAAAAAAAAAAAGATAAATGGACCTAATATGAGACTCACTTTTTTGAACAGTAATATTGGACGACAATAATAATCTTCCATAGTTTCCCTATATAATCTCATAATAATGTAACTTTAGTTTAGATCAAGATAGCAAACTAAGTATAAATTAGGTTATATACTAGTATAGTTATTTATCTGTCAGAAATAGGTTTTTAAAAAAGGTAAAATTAGACAAACACCCCTTAAAAATGTAGGGGGTATAGATTTTTCTTTTTTGATCAAATAACTATATTACTAAAAGGGTATTAATTAAGAATAAATGGTAAAAATTTAGATTAATACACTCTTAGAGTGTAACTTCAGCAAATTTCTCTTAAAAAAATTCTTGTTGTACAAAAACTAACCCGTTTGCATTTTAATTCTTCATCTTCGTCTAATCCGCCCCAAAACTTGGCAAGAGATTTGAATTATTTCTTGGGCCTACCATTCCACACAGCCTCAATTGTCCAAGAAAGGCCATACTAGGGAAACAGTGTTCAATTACTAGGCAAGCCAGTTACAGTTTGCCCAATATTAGGTCTCATGGTCAGTCAAGTAGCCATATGGGCCAAGGCCCGCGATGCTTTGGCGGCGGTGAGAACCGGCAACAGGGAGTGGTCATGATGTTTTCTGTTAGTTTGTGATGATGTCAGAATGGAATGCAAAAATTACTACAATTTACAAAAGAGATATTATGTTATAGAGGATAGGAGGATAGGTGGACAGGACATAATATTAGCGGCTTCAACAAAACTCAGTAGTTTCAGACTTTCAGTTACTGAGTCGTTTAATGACGACATCTATAAATAGTCTTTTACTTTTCGTCTGACACCCAAATCCAATATTTATTTCTATTAACGCCGTAACCTCAGCAGTCTCGCCGCCCACTTTTTCCCTCTCCGTCCCAAAAACAGATTCTCATTCCCCACATGACTTTCTGAGCTGATGATGTAACATGCACGTTCATTAATTTCCTCGTCCATATATATACCGTTTACATAGAGTTATGATCATGTAATAAATATAAATCTTATATCATATATCCTATATATAACACAATTTATTATTGTTACTAATTTCCGGGTGTATATATATGTACTTTCCATGTTGTATAAGAACGCGTGCGTGCATGGTGGTTAACATCAGCCTAAACAACCAGCCGGTTGGCCACATGATTTGGTAACATACGTCATCGTTTCTGAAACGCAAACTAGATACGTCTTGCATTCAGACACAAAATTAAATATTTAATTAAATTCTCTCCCTAATTTCCTCGATGCGATAACTTATCATCATCATCATCACTGTTATCACATAATATATAATATGTGTTCTTATTACATATTATAAATTATCACCACTAGACATGATACATACATATATATATATCTTGCCTGTCATTTAATTCCTTGCGCTCAAGTAACAATCTGCTCTCCTCCTGCTCTCGATCGGCGGCTTCCTTTTATCAACATTTGGAAACATATGATTTAACTCGTTAATATTACTCGATCCCATTATATAATCTGCATAATATTATATATTTAAGAGAAATCTTTGACATATATATTCGAAAGACAGCACCTGTTACTACTTAATTTGTTGTTGTTTTTAAAGCGTTGTTGAAGATTTTCAAATTCCTATATAGACCAGTGGTTCATATGAATTCGCTCTTAATTGTTATTACTTTACATCAAGTGTTACAAGCATAGCAATTAATAATAATAATAATAAAATAAAAATCAACATTAATTTTCTTTTTTAATGTTTATCAGCTAGCTGTATCAATTCTACATTTGCGAACAGTCAGATTCCAAAAAAAAAAAAAAAAAAAAAAAAGTTATTAGCGACTATATCTATTATCTACACACAAAATTTGGGTTTTCATGTATATATGTATCATAAACACAGAGGTCTGAAACTCCTAAAAACACACGTACTGTTTGAAAGAGGAAACTTGGGCCTAATATACACAGTGTCAGAACTGTCAGGTCATGCATGCTTACCAAGTAATACTAATTAATATGGTAATATTGTATTGCGTTGGGGTTTGGTCCATTTCATTAAAATAAAATAAAAAAAAAGGAAAAAAACTATCAGCAGTTAGGCCTCCTACTTCATTTGTTTAATACTTTTGTAACCGAACTTCCTTCACAACTCGTCACCTTCAAGAATTTCTGTTACACCTCATCATAAATAATAAATATCACCTTAGTAATTCACACATCTTCAATTCTCACTAATTTCTCCTCTCTATATATAGCCTGAACCCCCACAACATATTTCTCACATTCTTCATCCAAAAAATTCCTCAATTTATTATTATTACTACATTATTGCTTGTATAACAAATTAAACACGATGAAAAGTGCTACTTGTGTTTGCAAAGTAATTTTTCTCCTTCTTGTTGTGGGTTTAGTTTGTGAAGGACAAGTAGTGGTTAGTTCAGGATTTGTTGAAACAAGAGGCACCGGGTTTATAGTAGATGGTTCTCCATTCTTGTTCAATGGATTCAACTCCTATTGGATGATGACTGTGGCATCGCAGCCGAGCCAGAGGTCCAAGATCTCCGACGTCTTCAGGGAGGCTGCTGCCGCAGGCCTCACTGTCTGCAGGACATGGGCATTCAGCGATGGAGGTGACCGAGCTCTCCAAATGTCTCCCAGACTTTACAATGAGGCTGTCTTTCAGGTTATTTTCAATCCTATCCTATACACATATGTCGTATTATTACTTGTTGCTTTGTCTATTTGTTGTGGTATGTCAAATGTAGATGTATAATATTGAGAAAAAAATATATTTAGAGGCATTACCGATATTAAACACCACATTTAATAAAAAATATGGGGCTTCATTTGTGGATCCGATTAGTACTTGTACCCCAAGCGTTTTTTTTTTTTTTTTAATTGTTAACAAGGTAACAAATTAAATATGTGGCATAACATATTTAGATTTTTTTTTTTTCCTTTTGTCTCCAAGTCTTATTTCAGCTGTCATGTTAACTTATTTCAATTTCATTTAAACTGTTCAGTAATTTGTGTACTGCAAATAGGAAGCTGGTATATATAGTCTGAAACTATTTTGCTAAATATATTTTATAATTGACTATTATTCAGGGGCTTGATTTTGTGATATCGGAGGCAAGAAAATATGGGGTGAAACTGATACTGAGTTTGAGCAACAATTACGAAGACTATGGAGGAAAGGCTCAATACGTGCAGTGGGCCAGAAATGCTGGCGTGCCCGTTAGTGGTGAAGATGACTTCTACACCAATGCAGTTGTCAAGTCCTACTACAAGAACCATGTCAAGGTACCTCTTTTTTTTTTTTTTTTCTTTTTCTTTTTGGCCAAGGAAAGAAAAAAAAAAGTACAACTATATATGATAGCATGTTTTTTTTTTTTTTTTTTCTTAGTACTTGAAGTTAGTTAATGTGGTTATAATAATTAATTCTCTGTTATGGATATTATATTGCAGAAAGTGCTAACAAGGATCAACACATTCACTCGCATAGCTTACAAAGATGACTCCACCATCATGGCTTGGGAACTCATGAATGAGCCCCGCTGCCAAGCTGATTACTCTGGCAAGACTGTCAATGTGAGCCCTCATATATACTTTATAAATATGAGTACCGCTATTCATCGCCGTTACTAATGCATCATCATTGCATGTCAGTAAATTAAAGAGAAATATCATTTGGTACATAGAGAAAAAATTGGATCCTAGTATGTTATGTGATAGTTTTAATATACCACTACTCATATGATGATTATTGCATCACTAATTTTTGCGATAAATAACATATTTTCTCAACAACAACAAAAAATTGTAATTTAACCAATATCTAGGAATACATTTGATTTAATTAGTTAAGTAACAACAATATACAGGGATGGGTTCAAGAGATGGCAAGCTATGTGAAATCAATGGACAACAAGCACCTGTTGGAAGTAGGCATGGAGGGTTTCTATGGGGACTCCATTCCGGACAGAAAGCAGTACAATCCTGGCTACCAAGTCGGCACAGACTTCATCACCAACAATCAGATTAAGGAAATCGATTTCACAACCATCCATGCATATCCTGACATCTGGTATGATTATCTTTATTAATCCATTTAAACATCCGATTAATTACACGTACCAATGGACTTAATAAAAATCTTTTATCTTATCCATTGTGCTGAAAAAAATTTCTTGGCTTAGGCTCTCTGGACAGAATGACAACTTGCAGATGGCGTTTGTGCAGAAATGGCTGACAACTCACTGGACGGACTCAAGGACGATTCTGAAGAAGCCTCTGGTTTTCTCCGAATTTGGGAAATCGAAGAAAGACCCGGGATACAGTGAGAGCGCTAGGGACGCCTTCTTGTACACGCTTTACACCAAGATATATGAGTTGGCAAGAAGTGGGGGAGGGATTGGTGGTGGATTGGTTTGGCAAATCATGGCACAAGGCATGGATTCATACTATGATGGCTACGAGATTGTTCTGTCTCAGAATCCATCAGCCGCTGCTGTTATTTCTCAACAGTCTAGGAAGATGACTGCGCTTGAACATGCATAATGTTCTGAAGCATTTTACTACTGCTTTATAGAAATAAATGAAATCAGGATGCCAGAGATTAGATGAGGAGCTTAGGATTAACCATAGATTGTGAAAGAAGATGTAATTTCATTTTGTGCAACAGAATGACAAAGCTCGGTGTTTTTCAACAGCTTTATATCAAAATTCGTCCATACTATTCTTCACCAGAATAGAAAAGCTCGTTATTAATTGGATAAACCTAGAATTATTCCAAATGAGAAAACACATAAGAGAGTAAAATCCATACAGCCATCATTTCTAGTACAACTCATATATCTTGGTGTAAAATTTTGCACCAAAAAAGCTTTTGATACACAACAAAGTTTTGCACTTGACAGCAAATCAAAGAACTGAAACTTAATACCTATTGAATAGATTTTCTGCAACAGTTGGCCAACTTCAAACTTTTATTATTTCTATGCCCAGTTGTGGCAACTAGGACAGTCTCTAATAATACAGTATTACAAGAATATGTTTTAAACATCAAAATTGTACTGATTAAACATGAAATTTAGAAGAGGGGAGAAGGGAAGCAATTAAATGCAAAAACTGTATGGGACAAGTCACAATAAGCTACATGAGAAGAAAAACAAACCATTTTCACAACACATCATTGCCAACCCCAGAGATGCTGCAGTTGCCCAGGCTAGAAAGTACAAAATATGTAACCGATGACCTCAGTATATTTTACAAAATCAATCTCCATATGGTACCGGATTGTTGCACAACAAGGGCTGATCCCAAAATCTCTTGTTCTCTGTTTTCTTTTTCTCTTTACATACAAAATGATAAGATGGTGCAATCAGCCTATTATAGGAGATCTAAAAGGGGTGGCTGTTCTGATGGTGATTTGACTTGGCTAGACCGAGAGGCCGCGACAACCCCCCTTCCTCTTCCTCTTCCCCTGCCCACAGCAGTTGATGGGGGAGGAGCAAGCCTAGGTGCCGTCTGCTCATTCTTGCTGGAAGCAAAAATGGACCCGATATCTGTCGCTTTCTTCTCAGTGTAAGTGTTTGATGCAGTCATCCCCTTTTGCGAATTAAGACTCCCCAAACTACCGGTGGCCACGGAATTGCCTTGATTCTGTCTCATCGGTTCAGCAGAACTTAGAGCGTTGAAGGCCCAACTAGTGCTGTTGTTGCTCTGGGAATTCATGCTGTTTGATGTATTTGAGATTGAACTGGAACCATATTTTGTCATTGACAACCCAGTAATGCCATTGTTAGAAGCCCCAATACCACTTGCTGAGCCACTAGGCCGAGGGGGCCAATTGGCAAAAGGATCTATATCATCGAAATTTGAATTGGACGATGCACCCATGTTCAATTGCTTTTCAGAATCACCAATTTGAGGGGTAGCCCCAGAAGATTGGCGAGGAGGCCACTCTATATCAACTGGAGGACATGATGAGGGTGGTTGATGGTTAGAAACCGTAGAAATCAGCAAGGATTGGGACGGTTGTGAAGTTACGAAAACCGATTCAATTCCCATAGGCAGAGTGGAGCTGATGATACTGTTCACAGAATTTTGGACGGAAGGAGAAGATTGTTTTGGAGCGGGACCCCAATCTTCATCCCATGCAGGAGTTTTCTTTGTCGTGGAAGTAGTGTTTCCCGTAGTTCTGCTTGAGGATTGGGACTGTAGCCCATTTGCAAGAGGAGATGATTTAACCTCAGGAATTCCCGAATCTGTCACGGTAACTCCTCGTTTTTCTTCTATCTTCCTGCCATGAAGCGAAAGATAAGGTAGTTTGAGCAATTAACATCCAAAGTAAAGGACTGAGAAGTTGAAAAATATTTCCTGGGTGCATGAATGAAAGCAAGTAGACTAGTGATCACAACCACAAATACAGGTGCAACACATTGATACCTGAGGATATCCTTGACAAAGAGCATATATTTGGCAAACTGCTGAACATTTAGTTGTTGGGCAGTGAGAAGAGGCGTGAGTAATGGAAGTACATGCTCCGCAGTAAATTCGACTCCATACTATTCAAGAAGAATTCACATGGAAATTTTGGTCAATTATAAATAATCAACTACAGCCAAATACACTCAAAGATTGCGTCATGGTCGGAACTGTTACCTGCTTAAGAATTGTGCTTGCAACCCCAAGAGTGCACATAAGGGTAGGAGCAGAACGGTCAACTGCTGTACAACGATGAATAGTTTGCAAGACCTCCAGAACAGCATGTTTATCAAGCGTAGAAACCAAATCTCCCAAACATAACAATGCATTGACTCTTACCTGCCAAAGGAGGGAGCTCAAATTAAAACCTTAGATTTTGGTGAAACCACTCGTGGAAATTCATGAGGAGAATACACTAATTCATAGGGAAAACATTCGACTCACCACAAGACCCTATGAAATAAGCTGGCTTTCACTTGAGCCAACTAACTCAGCTATACCTCATATGCATACATTGGATAACCAACATCCACTTGAGCCAATAACACAAGAATATGTTTTCATTTTGAATATAGCATAATCAAATCACAACTTGATAATATCCAATAGGTTGTTGCGTGGAACATGTAAAAAATGACTAAGACACAAGCACTTGTGATGCTGATAACAATAACAGAAAAGTAAAATCGCCAGGAGATTCAGTAGACAAACATACCGCTGCAACTGTTGTTTTAAGAGCCAATCCATGCACACGAGGTAATATTGCTTGTTTTACTAGCTGGGAAAGAAATATAAATATCAGTAAAATTAGGGTCTCCTGTAATATGCTGGTCAGTCAAAAGGAAGAAAACGATGGAAGAAACTTCCAAGTATAATGTAAATAACAGTCACCTGAACATCCAGTTGCTTAGCAAGGAAAGCAGACTTTCTCAGAACTTCCTCCTGTATGCGAGCATCATTGTCATCATAAGCCCGAACGATCATGGGCAAGACGTGTGATATCAAGTGCTCCTGATTAGTCTACATCAATGAAAAACAGAATAAGAGCGTGATAAAGTAAAGTGAATGAACAGAGCCGAGAAGAACACCATAATGCTTCCATTACCTTGTTGATTATAAGTTCTGCATGCTTAACTAGAAGCAACAGTGTCTCACCCACTGCAGTACTCAGAACAGGAACAAGAGCCGGTAGTGTTGATAGCTCAAAATCATTTTTATCCTACAGTGATTTTAAAACATCATTCAGGAATTAACCTCAAACCTTTTAATATCAATTATGAAACCTAGAATGAAATTGCATTTCACAGCTTCATGTTATCACAACTATCAAAATGCTTATGCCAGTCAGCAATAAAGCCATTAGTACCTGAGCCTCTGCTATGGTGAGAACCATTGGTAGAATCATGGGTTGCATTACCAAATTCCTAAGTTCTGCGCAAAGGGGCGGAAGTACCTGCACAATAAATGATGGAAGCAAAGTTAAATAAGTTCATTTGATACTTGAAATTTGATAATAATAAGGGGGGAAAAAAAGGGATCAAAACAGTAATATTTTGTGCATTCAGAAAAGGGGAAAAAAAATGAAACTCTAACAGATAATCATGGGTTGCATTCGCTTGTCACTGAAGATTTTTTCCTAATTGTGTGAGTGAGTGAGTGTGTTTTCTTTTTCTGTCCTTGATCACGGACGATTTACCCAACACATATTTAAAACTATAACTGTATTCTACAAAAATGAGAAATAAAATGAAGAAATGTTGAAAGAATTCCAACCTTATACCGCAAGACACGAGAATCAAAATCTTTCCACATATCTGATAATGCTTTCAAAAACTCAGACTTCTGCATGTTATCTCTTTCCTGCAAGTAATAAATATTTATCACTCAACCTATGTCATCATTCTTATTTTTACTTTAGCATTGTGCTCCATGGGTTGACCAACAAAAGGATGTACTGTGTACATTACTCAAGTTACACAAACACATACAAGCATATGGTCGAGGAAGCGAAGAGCACGCAACCTAGTATCATTCAGAAAAAATCGAGAACCTGCAGAGATCAATTAAAGATAGAATTAATACAACATTTTTCTGGTCTCTGTCTGTATATTTGAAAGATATTCAACAATGTTCACAATGTAGTGATTAAAATTGTGAAACGGGAGGCGCGCCTCTCCAAAGGGGCTGAAAAAAAGCGTTGAGGCGTACGCCTCATGAAGCAAGAAAGAGGCTTACGCCTCACTGTAGGTGAATTGGCGCTTCAAGGCCGCCTCAAGGCGGTGGCCTTCACTTTTTTCACTGTTTCAAGCTGAAATTAATATAGAGGCCCAGGCCCAAACTCATATCAGCCAAAAGCAGCCCAATAAGAAACAAAAATGTAAAGAAGTCTAGAAGAATAACTTTGCTATGACCAAGAGGCGAGGGTGCAGATTTAAAACAAAGCCCCTAGATTGCTAAAAATAAGAGGGAGAAAAGAAAAATCAAGAATAATTATTTTTAGATATAGTAATTTTAGTTTAGTATTAATATAATTTTTTTTTTATGATGTTATGTATGATTTATAACTTTTACTTTAAATTGCTTAATTTTGCATATTTTTGAATTATTTTATGGTTTATTTTGAGGCTTACACCTCAAAGCACTTTGAGAGTTACGCTTCGACTCACAAAGACAAAACACCTCTATACCCAATTGCGCAATTTTAAACCTTATCACAATGTTGACATTTTACCTGTAAAATCTATTGCAGTTGGCCTGGAAGCCTCATTTGCAGAAAGCATCCTTTGCAAGTCAGGAACCAACTCCGATGGAATACAGGAAAATGTTTCACTGGATAAGTAAGTTAAGGTGTTCATGTACTACAGAAAAGGAACAAAAGAATTGACATTAATATTGAATCAACAAATAAAATAAAGTAAGTCAATCTATAAGAGCAACATTTACAAAATAACCAGAGAACAAAGGATGAGGAAATGCCGCTGAGAATTTAAAGTAGTGTAAATAAAAACAGAGAAATCTCAAGATCAATCACGAAAAACCACTAAACTGCAATGAAGGATCTGAAATCACACTAGTTCTAATAGCATCCTACACGAGGTGCACAATGGGGACAGTAGCTATAACCGGATACAAAGAGAAAATTAGCTATAATCAATTTATCAGATATGTAAATTAGCTCACCATTTTGAAATTATTGTGGCAATCAAATAAAGATTTGCGAGCAATCGAGTGGTAGGCAAGGCATCCAAAACTGAAAATATCAGATGGACATCCAGCTGAAGCCGATTTCCTTCTAACAAGTTCTGGAGCAGTGTAGTTCAATGATGGCTGAAGTGGCAGTATAGAATCCTCAACATCATATTCCTGTAAAATTTTTGTCACATTATATAAGAACAGCTGTTAAAGGTTCATTCTTGGATGCGTAATCTAAATAAATTAGAGATGAAAAGAAGAGGGCATAATTTGAAATAAAGCAACACACATTTGAAAGTCAACATTAACAAAATATAACATCATAAGGCCACAAGAAATTATGGACCTCGTGTTATTATAGTTAGACAATTCCATAGCCTAACCTAACTCCAAAGTTGATGCTGAAATAAAGGAATCTGAGAGTTCGGATCTATCAGCATTAAGCAAAAGGTAGGTAAGATTGAATTGAAAATTCCTCATTCAATTCGCAATAGAGGTCCACTCACCGCATAATGGAAAGGCTGCAAATTAGCCGTGTCAGATGTGGCCTGATCTGTGGATACAGCAAAACCAAATCCAGCAAGCTTCCAAGCTCCACTTGATGTAATAAGAACATTCTGGAAAGCATAAAGAATAACAAATTCATTCCAACATTCAAAGGAAAATACTATAGGATCTCTTAGCTTTTCATCTCATTACAAATAACATGATAGCATGAAGAAAATAAGGTGGTATGCGAAAACTGCATAACTTGGTTGCAGTCAGAAGCAGATTAAGAAATAAAAGCAACTGATTTAACACAAGATCACATCAAGACAACAAAAAAATTCTGATCCAATGTATCAGCATTGCAAGTTTACCGTGAGTTATGAAACTTACATATCACATGTATGTCATGCAGGTATTCAACTTAACACTTTCATTACTAAATCTTAATAAAAATGATCAAGTTCTAACCTCGGGTGCTATTGCTCGATGTATAAGCCGAGCATTACTATGTAGAAACTCCAAAGATTCTGCTATCTGGAGCAAACCATGCTTCACCTCCAACAGTCCCATCTCCTGCAAATAAAACACTTTCAAAATGCTACAGATGCCAAAAGATAACCGGCAACTGTAATAACAAACACAGAAGAGGCTATATTGGCTTAAAAAAAGGCTGTTACTAAACAATACCAGTCTTGAAAGCATAATTTTCACGGATTAAAGAAAGATAACATCTAAAACACAACGTTAGAGAGAAAATACTTAGTCCAAGTGCCCAACTAAGTTAGAGCCATAACAATGTAAATAGAAAACCATAGAAGTTCCCAAATAAGTAACAGCATAATGTAGGGCAGGCTTAGTGAAATTAGGGAATTCGTAATCTATACTAAGTTTGAGCATTTTATATTAGGACTTTATACTATCTGTTGTTGATTGATATCAGGATTTTCAACTATCTAATAGAAATCCTAGTGAGACTAAGATTGATTTCTCTAGTGTCGAGTCAATCTATGAATAATGCTTTAGGCTTGGGGATTCAAATTTAGGACTTTATACTATCTGTTGTTGATTGATATCAGGATTTTCAACTACCTAATAGAAATCCTAGTGAGACTAAGATTGATTTGTCTAGTGTCGAGTCAATCTATAAATAATGCTTTAGGCTTGGGGATTCAAATTTGGGATGGTCTTTTTTCCATAAATAACGTAGAAGGAAAACGTTCAGTTATGTTTCAGAATGTTTTTCAGATTTCATCTATCATAGCTTCTAGCTCATGAAAATGAAATGTACCCTCATAGTCCATTCTAATTCCAATTCCAACATTGAAAAAGCATAATAATCAAATAAATTCTCATGAACATTCAAAAAAAAATCACACCTTGATCCTCTCCTCCAAATACACAATCAACAAAATTCCAGTTCAAGGTTTACGTACCATCCCCTTGAGCTCCTTAGGCACCTTGGCAATGTTCTCCACATTCCCAAGCGCATTCGCAACCGACGCGAAAAGCGGCTCAGTGACCATGGCCATGGCGTTCTTGTTCTCGTCCAGCGCCTGCACCACGTGGACCACGCCGGGGTGGCGGAGCCTCACGAGCCGCCCGGCGTCCGCCCTCACGACGTCCAGAAATGCGTCCTCTGCCGCCTTCGACAGGCCAGCGCGTGCGCGCGCTTCGGACAGGGTCTTCTTGTCGAGCACCCAGACGCAGACGGTGAGGTACTGGTTGTGGGCGCGAGTGGATTCACGCGCGGCCTTGGCCGAGTAGAGCTTCCAGACGAGGCCGGGGCCGGCGGAGCCGATCTGGTCGAGGAGTTCATAGTCCTGGAGAGGCCTGGGGCCCGCCACCTCCTGGACGGTGGTCTGGACGGTCTTCTCGATCACGGCGGCGGTCTTCGCTAGGGCTTGGGTTATGGATTTCATGTTCAGAGACATCTTTAGAATCGGAATGTGGGCGATTCGATTCGATTCAATTCAATTCGGTGGAAGAAGAAATGAATTGATTGTTTATGTGAAAATGAATATAATGAATTTATGAATATGGGCGTGGGATTGGGAATTCTAGGGTTTTTTGTTGGGGAAGATGAAGAAGAAGAAGCTGGGGAAAATTGAAGGTCCTTTTTTTTTTGGTTGGTTTCTGAGTCTTCAGATCAGAAACTGTTCTGCTGCTTCCTCCCTCCCACGTCCAAACAGCTCTCTTTCCTCGGTTAATACATGACAATTTGTATAATTCTGTTTTACTTATTAATGTATTTAAACTCGGTTAAACCTTATTCTATTGCTGCTTAAATGAGAGTTAAAAACAAGTTCAATTTTTTTACTAGTTAGGTCAGTTTTTCCTTATGTGGCTCAAAAATGAGATGTATTGTAGGTTTACCGATTCCTTTTATAACGTGTTCTCATAACTCATAAGAAGGTGGGTATTGTGAATTTGTTGGTGTGTTTCTAAGAACAATTTGTGACGTTTGGTAAGAGAATTCGTACCCTGATTCGAATCATAATTCATAAGTTGTTATAGTGTTTTCTCTCACAAAAAATACACGTAAATTAAAAATAGTTCTAATCTCATGATTTTAATCCATGAATCAAACGTTATCTAATTTTAATTCTTTATAAAACAAGCAGTAAAACTTTTAAGAGACGTTTGGTTCATGGATTAGAATCATGTGATTATAATTATTTTTTATTTACGTGTATTTTTTGTGAGAGAAAACACTGTAGTGAACCATGAACTATGATTCAAATCATAGTTTGAATCCCCCAACCAAACGTCCCCTTATACACACATATATACACATAGATTTAATTCTACTATTAAAAGTGACTACACACTCCATTCGAAAAAAAAAAAAGTAACTAAACGCTTTTAAATATTAATGAAAATAATCAGGGGTTTATTGTGTTATACGTAATTTTTTTCTTCAAATGTGGCGTTAATCAAACAAAATTTTCAGAGAAAGCGGATAATGGGAAGTGGCAAAACTTTAAAATGAGCCCTTAACCCAAGGCAGCTCCACCCCTGGATTTGAAATTTCGGGGCAAAACTTTTGTGTAATTGTTTGAGATTTTACAAAAACAACTAGGCTGTGAAAAAAATTCTAAATTTCAAGTGCAACACATCATGCAATTCTTTTTGTAAACCCCAAATTGTCATCTAATAAGTGTGTATTTTCTTCCATTATATGTTATATTATTAATTTGTGATTAGATTAAAAAGAACTAAATTTAATAGAAAACACTTGTAATCCTAATTTTTTTGGGAATCCAACTGATTTGTACAGGTGGGATGACTCAAACACGCGTGGGGCCAACTAGGTGAGATGAAAGTAGAGATGTTTGCTTTTTGTTGGGCCGATTGGTCCTCTGGGCAAAGAACCCACCCTTACCACGGAAAGCCCATTATAAACAGCCGACAGCTTCTTTTGTTTAGCCCAATAATCAATCAATCTTTCAGCCCGTCTTTTTCTCTGTCCGTGGGGTGAGAATTGAGATAATAACTTGCGTGAGTTGAAATTTAGAGCTCGTTCATTTTACAGATTTAAATTTTATTACAGTAAAAAAAATTTATAAACAGTTATATTTAATTTTTTTATTAGAATAAAAAGCTATCACATAAAATTACATCTCAACTCGAATTAAAAACTCAAATTAGTAAATTGAACAGGCCTTGTAAAATTTTTGAAATATTTCAAAAATAAAAAAATTTAATAATATCAAGTCTTGCTTTTTATAAATTTTAAAAATTTTGTTATATTTAAATTTTACTATATGTGTTAAGAGCCCGTGAGAATTAGGATAAAACTTTGATTAATACGTATCGTAAATCCGAAAAAGTAAATCCAAAAACATAAAACCATTGTGGCGTGCAACCTAATTTTCTTACAAATTAGCAATAGAATTATAAACTATTCCATTTTTTCCTTTTTCTTCTTTTAAATAACCAATAGAGAATAATAACTTCCCTACTGGCTACTATTCAATGATTCTAAGGGGAAAGGAAAGGGAAGAAAAAATAAGAAAAAGCCCAACTTGTCTCCAAAATAATTGATCATATGAGTACTATGTACTCCAATCACAAAATAAATGGATAATTAACAACACTCATAAGTACCCCTATCTCAAAAAATAAAATAAAAAATAAAAAAATACTCGCGCATTGACTGCTTGGAGCTACCAAAACAGTATGCATTTTTTATTTTTATGGGGTTATGAGATATTGATACGAGATTATAAGCGATATGGGGTATATGAGCAAAACTTGGCATTAGAAGAAAGTAATTTATTATTTTTGGTATATGGATTAGAAAACGACAATAAAGATATGAGAAATTGACAGTCTAATCTTTTCGTGAGTATAACTTAACTGAGCTAATCATGAGTCCATTAACAAAGACTCATTATTTTTGTGTACCTTCTTTACTCTTTTAACTCAATATTTAATTAAAATTTATTAACATAATGGCTGCTTTTGGGGGATATCATACTCATAACCATAAGTGCCAGCAAAAAAGAATAGAAGAATTCATTGCTTGGTGGTGGCAGATCTAATTATGTGTTATTGGTGTTTTTATGCCTATTTAATTTATTAATTTAAATTAAAATATAATTTTATGTGATAATTTTTTATTATAATAAAATATTTAAGTATGATTATTTTTTAAAATTTTTTACTATAATAAAATTTAAAGAAGAGGTGTATATATCGCTAAGCCGCCGGCCTTGACCCGGACCCACCCCCAGCAGGTGCTCATCAATTCCTCTCCCACACTTTACGACTAAATCAAATATATGTGGCAACTTGTTGACTCTATATAGCTATTTCATGCCAAATTCAGTCAAAACTCAAACCAATTAAAGAGTAACATGTAGGATTAGGACCACCGCCATGTGATTACGTCATAACAACATCCAAAGCCTGTCGCTTACCTTTTATTTATTTGTTCCTTGCATAGCCCATTCTGCATTCCAACAATAATTTTCAGAATCCAAAACCAGCAAACATGAGAAATCTTTCACTCTCTCCTCCTCAATGCCGTATCCTCCTCCTCCTCATGCTCACCACACTCACCCAATTATGCCTGAAAGCCGAATCAGCCGCTTGTCATGTGGATGACGAGTCGGGTTTACTCAGTTTCAAAGCAGCCATCACGGCCGACCCATCTGGCAAGCTCGCCTCATGGAAGCGGGGCACCGACTGTTGCACATGGGCAGGCATCATTTGCCGGGTTGACAACCGGGTCACTAGTATATCTCTCTCGGGCCAATCCAACAAGCCAAACAGCTACTTATCTGGCACAATCTCACCTTCCCTGGCGAAGGTCAAATTCTTAAACGGGATCTATCTCACGGACCTCGGAGAGCTATCGGGTCCTTTCCCGGATATTCTTTTCGGGTTACCCAACATCGAATACGTCTACATAGAGGGCAACAAGTTATCGGGTCGAATCCCCAAATCCATTGGGAATTTAACCCGACTTGGCGCGCTAAGCCTAGCCAGGAATCGCTTTACCGGGCCAATCCCGAGTTCAATATCAAAGTTAACTCAGTTGACTCAGCTCAAACTGGGTGGGAATCTTCTCACCGGAACCGTACCATCCGAAATCCAACACCTGAAGAATCTCACTTTCCTCGCTCTGGATGGGAATCAACTTTCCGGTCCCGTACCGAACTTCTTCACAACATTCTCAAAGCTTCGAGACCTCACACTCTCCCACAACAAGTTCACCGGAGAAATCCCCACCTCCATCTCAACCTTAGCTTCGACGCTGACCTTCCTTGAGCTAGGCCACAACTTTCTCACCGGGAAAATACCAGACTTTCTCGGGAAATTCAAAGCCTTAGACACTCTCAACCTCTCGCACAACCAACTGTCCGGAACAGTCCCGCAATCCTTCGCTAACCTGACGAAGATCTTCAACCTCGATCTCTCCCACAACAATCTCGTCGATCCATTTCCAGAATTGAAAGTGAAAGGCATCGAATCTCTAGATCTATCCTACAACAAGTTCCATCTCAACAAAATCCCCAAATGGGTGATCTCTTCGCCGATCATATTCTCGCTAAAGCTGGCCAAGTGCGGACTCAAGATACGATTCGAGGATTTCAACCCATCGGAGACGTACTTCTACGACATTATCGACCTCTCGGAGAACGAGATCTCCGGAAGTCCGGTCACATTGCTGAACAGAACGGATTACTTGGTGAGTTTCAAGGCTTCAGGCAACAAATTAAGGTTTAATTTGGAGAGTTTGAGGATTGTGAATACGCTAAAGGAGTTGGATTTGTCGAGAAATCTGGTGTTTGGGAAGGTGCCGAAGGCTGTTTCTGCGCTTGATAGATTGAACGTGAGTTATAATCATCTGCATGGTGCGATTCCGGCGTCGGCGACCAAGTTTCCGGCGAGTTCGTTTGTAGGGAATGATGGTCTGTGTGGCGCTCCATTGCCGCCATGTAAAGGCTTATTAAGCGTTTAGACAAGACAAGACAATGTAGTAAGTCTTCAAAAATAGTGTCCTTGATTTGCAGACCGAGTTCAGAGATATGTATATTCGACCTGGGTTATCTTATAAGTGTACGTGCTAATGGAACACATAAGATAAGATAAGATGATGTTCTTAGTATATTTTATTTTCTATTTCTTCCTGCTATTATATTATGAAATAATGAAATATTGTGGTCCCTTTAGTGGAAATTGGTTACCAACTTTTTAATCAAATTCATTGTTTTGTCCTTTTATTCTTTTATGGAAGCTTGAGAAGAGAGAGAGAAGTGGCATCTGGGATGGCCGAAGCAGTGGTCGACGACGGATAAATCCAAAATAAATATATTACATTTAATGAAATAAATAAATATATTTGTGTATTTAAACGGTGCAGTTTTTTCCGGGTCAGGAAATAGAAGAAGAAAAAGGGAATCGATAAACCCCTCCACGCCGTCTTTATATATATATATATATATATTTTTATATATATATGTAGTTCTAACTCTAATACTCAACTATTAAACGTGATTATGCACTTTTAAATTTAACGGAAATAGTTGCGTGTCTATTGTGTAATAATATATTTATGGAAGCATGAATGTTTTTCAACTGAGATGTGAATTAAACAAAATTAGAATACAGCGAGTTTTTACCTTCATTTATCCATTTGCATGAACCAAGACAGCTCTACCACTAATAAATTTTTACAAAAATAGTCATGAGGTCAAAAAATTCTAAATTTCAAGTACATGGTAGAAAATATTTTGCGGTACCTCATGTAATTCGCTTTGTAAAACTCCAAGTTGTAGTTGTCATCTAATAAATGTGTATTTTCTTTCATTAAATTACATATAATTAATTTGCGAATAGAGATTAAAAATAATTAAATTTAATAGAAATATCTTATAATACTTAAAATCGATGAAGACTTGGAAGTGCCATAAGAAAAAAGCTTTTTACACATATAGCAAAATTTAAATAGTAAAGTTTACATATAATTTTTTTTTTAAATATTACAATAATAATAAAATTTAATATCATTAGAATTATTATTATATGATACAAAATGTGGCATCATTATGATCATGACTATAATATTGTTGTTATATTTATAATATTTTAAAAGTTTTGCTAAATTTTAACTTAAGGTATGAAATTTTTCTATGTAACATAATCATCTCTAAAATAACCATATATCCTTTTGGAATTGATTTTTCTAATTGTTACTCTGGATTGATTGTATTCCTTTTCTTTTTCTTTTTTAAGGTTTTAATAAATCATCTCTAAATTTTAGACATCAATTGATATGAAAAATGATAAATTGACACCAACGGTTATATGAAATTCACAAGTACTGGAGCTCACATTTTATTAATGATAGTGCTTAATATTACCGGTGTCCAAGCATTTTTCATTAATTTGAATAGGTGGGATGACTCAATTACATGGTGGGCCAACTAGGTATGATGACAATAGAGATATCAAATAGCACCCTTGTTTATCCTAACGAAGTTAATGAAGTGGTCCCGTTAGGTAAATAGGTCGGTCCCAACTTAGTAGGATTTTTGTGAGTGGAGTTTTAACTCATCAAGATGAATACTATTTTTAAATATATAAGAGCATCTCCGAATGAGCTTTTAAAATTTTAGCTAAAATAGTTATAAATTTATTTTAGCCATCAATTTTTTAATGAGCCACTCTAACCGTACTCTCTATTTTAGATAAACATAGATTATTTTAATATTTATTAAATTAAAATATAAGTAACTTTAGTTATTTTAAAAAATAACCTTTGCATTTATTGTGGTTTGAAGAATAAAATAATAGGAAAAACAAATGGCTAGCCACTTGTTGTTAGTTATATTTAGATAGTGTGAAATATATTATCTAAAATAACTAATCATTTAACTAACAGTAGGAGTAGAGAAAAAAAAAAACTCAATCATTAGTTATTATAACTAAAAACATGAAATGGCTAGCATAATTGGAGTTATTTTAATATAGAGAAAATTATTGAATTTATTTTTAAAAGTGTGAGCTTAGATTTTTGTAACCCATTACTCTTAATTTATATCCTTTTTATTAATATAATATTTGATTAAAAAAGTATAATCAATAGTAAGCAGTAAAAATAAAGACTTATGCAATTCAAAAATGCATTTGTCTCATTTTCTTTAAATGAAAAAAGGAAACAAATATCTCACAAAGTATATGAATTTGAATTTTTGATTAAAAAAAAAATTTGTCAAATATAATTATATTAGCTAAAGGGTATTAATAAAGAGTCAGATTTTTCGTACTTGTTTGGTTTTTGTTGGGCCGCTTGGCCCTATGGGTTAGAACCACACTTACCCGATAAAGCCCATTGTAAGACAGCGCAATAATCAATTACCAACATTTTTTAGCCCATCCTTTTTCTCTTTATGAGGGGGTGAGAATGAGAAACTTTGGAAAACCACACCAAAAAACGTCACCTTCGGATTTATATTATGGATATTGAAGTTTTAGCCCATCTTTTTTCTCTTCACGTGGGGTGAGAATTAGGAGAAACTTTGAAAAACGCCACCTTGGGATTTATATTATGGATATTGATGTTTTAACCCCTTCTCTTCATGTGGGGTGAGAATTAGGAAAAATTGACTAGTTAAAGGTCTCTCAGTCACCAAAAAATTGTTATACATAAATACGAAAACATAAATACGAAAACATAAAAACGTCGCGGTATTGCCAATTAATTTCTCAAAATTAACCAATAGAGTTTTTACATTTTTTCCCTTTTTTTCTTCTTAAATAACCAATATAACATAACAAAAGCATCTCTAATACAATACTATAATTGATGTGCTAAATGTAAATTTAACATTTGAGTATAAAAAAACTCTCTAGTATAATACTATTTACTATACTAAATTTGTCATATACTATATTTTGTGACAAATTTTTTACCAAATATAACATATAACAAATTTGACATTTCATCGCTATTAGTTGAAAATGTTTATTTTTTAATATAATCATTGCAATTTTTGTATTTTCTAATTATTTTAAGGCATTTCTGTCGACCAACAACACTTTTATGGGAGAGATTTCCCTCATCGTAACCGGTTGGACGACTGACATAAATCTTTTACCTTTTTCTAATTATTTTAAGGCATTTTTTATTGATGAACAACACTTTTGCGGTGGAGATTTCCCTCATTATAACCGGCTGAAGGACTGACGTAATTTTTTTATATTGAGTAGTAATAGTTACTATTTTGAGAACTAGAAGTCATTTTTGAGCATATGGTAATAAACGGCAGTTATGCACATATGTCATGAACAATTATATGAATAACATTGAAAGGCACATCAATAAACGATAGTCGTTTATTGCCATTTGCTTAAAAATGACTTTTGATTCCCAAAATAATAACTGTTACAACTCATTAATACAAGAGAATTGCGTCACGGTGACACATAGGGGTTATATCCCATCATTTATAATTAAAGTGGGAGACTACAACCAGGTTCTTATTTTAAAATAAAAGTTTACTTTTACAATTTCTAAAGCTTAATGATCATGAGAAAAAGTAAATTAGCATTTCAAATAGCATTATACATTGGAATACAAATGAGAATAACATATCATATCATACTTTTTGATGTTAAATATACAATTGAAATTAGTATTTACATTGGAGATGGTTTAACTTCTCTATTAAGCAATGATTCCACAATAATTCAGTATATCATTACTATGTAATCCAATTCCAACATAAATGAATTAGCAACAATATTCATAAATGTCCACACTAAAAAATAAATAAATAAAAAAGGAAAAGCACTCATAATTATTATTAAAGGTCCTCGCGCATTGATTGCTTGGTGCTACCAAAAGAGTTTTCAAAATATCAGCTTGATGAGCGAGCTTGTAAGGGCTTATCTCTGTGGCTGTAATTCAAGCAAATGTGAGCAATGGTAGAACGTAATTTTCAACTTTTTTGATAAAATGGAATAGAAAATGACAATATTTAACTTTAACGAGCTAATCCACTTGCATGCATGAGAAAGATCATATATATATATATATATATACGTGCACCTGTTTTGTTCTCTTTAATACGATAAATATTTAATAGTCATTAATGTACCAAAAGAGTTTTCAAAATATCAGCTTGATGAGCGAGCTTGTAAGGGCTTATCTCTGTGGCTGTAATTCAAGCAAATGTGAGCAATGGTAGAACGTAATTTTCAACTTTTTTGATAAAATGGAATAGAAAATGACAATATTTAACTTTAACGAGCTAATCCACTTGCATGCATGAGAAAGATCATATATATATATATATATATATACGTGCACCTGTTTTGTTCTCTTTAATACGATAAATATTTAATAGTCATTAATGTAATATAGGCTAGCTACTTATGTGGCAACGAAAAGAAACATTGGTTTAGGTTGGTGGTGGCAGATCTAATTTTACGTGCTTTGTTTTTACTATGATACGCTAATCCGACGGGCTTGACCCGCCCCACCATGTGATCATAAATTGGTCATGTGATCACTTTGTCACCAATTCATTAATTGTAACTTGCAACTTGTTGATTTCTTGTGTCTTCCTTCCTCTCTCGCAGATGTCAAGTTGATTTTCAAAAAATATAATATAATAATGAAATTAGAATATGGAAACGAATATATACTATCAAATTAATTCCATGTTCTTTATTTCGTTCTTCCTTTCATCAAATTCTATTATATTTGTATGTCCTATGTTATTTCTAATATATAATTTGCATGAAAGCTGAATGTGGCGCGCGCCCTTCAAATTATTACACCCTTGCAATTTATTCCACCTCAAATTCAGGTGCTAAACAATTATCAAAAAAAAAAAAAAAAATCCTGAACCCAACAAGTAATGTTGTGTATTTATTCCCCCATACTCATTTGCCATTCCAACATCCAAAACCAGCAAAAAAACAAATGAGAGACCACTCACTCTTTCATCAACGTCGTCTCCTCCTCCTCTTCCTCCTCATTACACTCACCCAGTTGTGCCCAAAAGCCGAATCAGCGGCCTGCCACGTGGATGATGAGTCGGGTTTGCTCGGTTTCAAATCAGCCATCACCGCAGACCCATCCGGGTTGATTGCCTCGTGGAAGCGGGGCACCAATTGTTGCACATGGCACGGTATCATATGCCGGGACGGTACCCGAGTCACAAGTATATCTATCTCGGGCCATCCCGGACCGGGCAAGCCCAACAAATCATTATCCGGTGTAATATCATCCTCTCTAACTAAGGTCAAATTCTTAGAAGGGATCTACTTCAGGGACCTCCATCACCTCACGGGTCCTTTCCCGGATATTCTTTTCGTGTTACCCAACATCAAATACGTCTACATAGAGGGCTGCAAGTTGTCGGGTCCAATCCCCAAATCCATTGGGAATTTAACCCGGCTTCGCGCGCTAAGCCTAGCCAGGAATCGCTTTACCGGGCCAATCCCGAGTTCGATATCAAAGTTAACTCAGTTGACTCAACTTAACCTCGCTGGGAATCTCCTCACCGGAACCGTACCAGCCGGAATCCAACACCTACATAAGCTCACTCTCCTCAGTTTAGACGGGAATAAACTTTCCGGTCCCATACCGAACTTCTTCAGAACTTTCTCGAACCTTCGAATCCTCAGACTGCAACACAACAAATTCACCGGAGAAATCCCTACCTCCATTGAACCCCTTGCTCCCAATTTAGCCTTTCTCGACCTAGGGCACAACCTCCTCACTGGGAAAATCCCTGATTTTCTCGGAAAATTCAAAGCCCTAGACGCTCTCATTCTCGCACACAATAACTTATCCGGAACCGTCCCGAAATCCTTCGCCAACCTGACGAAGATCTTCAACCTCGACCTCGCTCACAACAATCTCGTCGATCCATTTCCAGAATTGAATGTGAAAGGCATCGAATCGCTAGATCTATCCTACAACAAGTTCCATCTCAACAAAATCCCCAAATGGGTGATCTCTTCGCCGATCATATTCTCGCTAAAGCTGGCCAAGTGCGGACTCAAGATACGATTAGATCATTTCAACCCATCGGAGACGTACTTCTACGAAATAATCGACCTCTCAGAGAACAAGATCTGCGGAAGTCCGGTCACATTGCTGAACAGAATGGATTACTTGGTGAGTTTCAAGGCTTCGGGCAACAAATTAAGGTTTAATTTGGAGAGTTTGAGGATTGTGAATACGCTAAAGGAGTTGGATTTGTCGAGAAATCTGGTGTTTGGGAAGGTGCCGAAGGCTGTTTCTGCGCTTGATAGATTGAACGTGAGTTATAATCATCTGCATGGGGCGATTCCGGCGTCGGCGACCAAGGTTCCAGTGAGTTCGTTTGTAGGGAATGATGGTCTGTGTGGCGCTCCATTGCCGCCATGCAAATAAAGGCTTGTTAAACGTTTAGACAAGACAAGACAATGTAGTAGTCTTCAAAAATGGTGTCCTTGATTTGAAGACCGAGTTCAGATATGTATGTTTGACCTGGGTTATCTTATAAGTGTATGTGCTAATGGAAAACATCAGATAAGATAAGATGATGTTCTTCGTATATTTTCTTTTCTATTTCTTCCTGCTATTATATTATGAAATAATGAAATATTGTGGTCCTTGAGTGGAAATTGGTTAGCAGGACCCGTTCATTTCGCTGATTCGAGTTTAGAATTTGAGTTTTTCTACAGTAAAAAGCTCTTACAAACAATCACATCTAATTTTTTTACTACAGTAAAAAACTCTCACATAAAATCATATTTCAACTCAAATTCTAAACTCAAATTAACGAAGTGAACGGGCCTCAACTTTTTAATCAAATTCATTATTTTGTCCTTTTATTCTTTTATGGAAACTTGAAAAGACAGAAAGAAGTGGCATCTGGGATGGCCGAAGCAGTGGTCGACGACAGATAAATCCAAAATAAGTACATTACATTTAATGAAATAAATAAATATATTTATGTATTAATACGGCGTAATTTTTTCCGGGTCAGGAAATAGAAGAAGAAAACGGGGGGTATAAGTCCATTAATAAAGACTCGTTATTTTTGTGTACCTTCTTTACTCTTTTAACTCAATATTTAAATTAAAATTTATTAACATAATGGCTGCTTTTGGGGGATATCATACTCATAACCATAAGTGCCAGCAAAAAAGAAAAGAAGAATTCATTGCATGGTTGAAGTTACTTTAATATAGAGAATATTATTGATACTTTTAGAAGTGCATGATATCATTTTTATTAATATAATATTTGATTAAAAATGGTATAATTAATAATAAGAGATAAAAATAAAGACTCGCGTAATTTAAAAAATTATATGTCTCATTTTCTTTAAATGAAAAAAAAAATATATCTCTTAAAATATATAAATCTAAATTTTTATCAATTACTTGATTAAATTTGTTTTAATTAAATAACTATATTAGTAATCACTGACATCTACTATCAAACATCTCCCATAACTATATTCTTAGTAATCACCGTTGGGGCAACTCTCCTGTCAGTAATCACCGACATCTGCCTTCCCTCTCTTTTCTGTTAGCTCTTTCTCTCTGTAAGTAATTCCTTTCGTTAATCTCCAGGTGAAGCAATAAATTTAATCCCTCTGTTTTTTTTTTTTTTTTTTTTTTTTTGGGGGTTCAAATTAAAAACATAGGAAATTGATTATGGATGGGAGGGAATTAAATCTGTACGTTTTGTCTTTTGCGTTATGGGATTCAGTGCCTTATACGTACAATAATTGTAGACGAATTTATGACAATAGAACAACTCAATTTAAGGTTGTCGTGTCAATTGTTATTGTCATCCTACTAATGTTCAACTGTTTTTGTTTCTGTCTCATTATAAAAAAAATAAAAAATAAAAAAGAAGAAATGTTAGTTAAGCAACGTCTTTAACCATTTAAATACAGTTACTTCCAACATAATATATTACTGGAAACCGCAGCTGCTGAATATCCAACAAAAGACCTCCTTGATTGAATATTGACTGCTTCTTCCTCGCTGTTTATGTTTGTGTTGTAAAACAAAAAGTTGGCTGCGATAAGCAGAACAAATTGGGAGGATTGTATCTACCGGTTTGATGCAATTTTTGAATCAAATTTTCACTCTCGTGACGTTCAGAAATACACAATATTACTCATAGAGACATCTTAGAAGACCAACTTGACTTGGCCTATGATGTTTAATCTTTTTCTATGTGAGTAATGCTCTATATAATGTGTTCTACAGTGTTGCACAAACTAAAACGTGCTTCGACTGATTAATAAGAGACAAATCATGTACTTCTGCCATGCATGGTTTGCGTCCTCTCCTTATCACATCAAATCACAACGTTGGCAACAGCCTGTGTAGGGATGCATATACGACAAGTTTAAATACATCACCAGATCATAAGTCAATCAGTGAGGGTCCTGATCAGATCTTATCAAATGAAAAAGATGGAAACCCACTTTTTAGAGCTTGCCCATGTGCTTGATATATATTTATTTCCTTAGTACACGCACAACATAGGTTTTGTTGCGCTTCATCATCTTAAGAAGAGTACTAACATCTAACATTGTATAGATAGATAGTGACAACTCGATCGTAGGTTTGAGGGTTATAAAAATGACCATTTACAAGTAATTTCTTGGTTTGTCCAAGCACATAATTAGTATATGCTGTGGATTATATTTATTTGATATCTGTACCTGATCTGAGTTCTTCTTTTTTTTTTTTTTTTTTTTTTTTGGTTCTTTTTTTTTTTGAATTTTTTTTTTTTGGGTGGGTTTTTTG